>NC_036847.1:6161039-6170477 GCF_002910315.2 Salvelinus sp. IW2-2015
CTTTAGTGCTTTATAGACCTCAGTATAAGAAACAGGCTCAAAGTTAAAATGGTTCACATGAGGGCCTATATCATAGTTGACTGTAACAGAGCTTACACTAGAGGCCTGGGCCCCACTATTATTAAAACTGAACCAGTAGATATGAAGTGCGTGTTAAAACCTCTACAATATGGTCTTTATCCTTCACTTCATTAGAATCCATCATTATGGTCAGGAAGGTCAGATGATACATTAGAACCTGACACTGATTTGATTAGCTTCCAGAACTTGGTGGGGTTGTTTAGGTTCTCTGTGACTGCATTTAAATAGTAATCTGATTTGATTAGCTTCCAGAACTTGGTGGGGTTGTTTAGGTTCTCTGTGACTGCATTTAAATAGTCATCTGATTTGGACTTCCTGATCAATCCTGTGCATTTGTTTCTTAGCGCTCTGAAGGAGGCCCAGTCAACAGGASCATTTGTATGTCTGGCTTGAAAGGGATTGTCCTTTCCACTGATTTTAATCATTCAGGAGTCATATTAAAACAGAATAATTATGCCCCACCAACATTAGACAACTATACAGAAAACCTGTCAAATGACTGAAATAAGTTAATGAAATCAATAGTCTGATTAACTGATTATTAAATTGAAGTCCAGATGGCACTCTTTTGCTAAGRGCAGAGATGTATMAWAGGTAATGAATGTGTAGAGAYACARTGCAGACTTTGTGGCGCAGCAGAAAGAACAGCATTCCCCAACTCCAGAGGTTGTGAGTTCCAGACCCCAGCTGGGCTCTTACTGGAAAGTATGTGATATTGTCTTTGATGAAATCTTTTTTTACACTATTTTTGCTGAACAGCTTACCACTTACTTTCAAATCCCCGTATCACTGCGTTACACTTACAAAAAAACCATGTGACATTTGCAGTTTACATGTGCATTTTCAAATGAGCTTTTTGCATCCCCATGTCGTCACGTTTATTTCACCTTGAGATAATGTTTTCACGTGTAGGTTCATGTTATCATGTTATGTTATGTTATGTTGCTTTTACAAATTTTAGCATTTTTTAAATTGAACCTTTATTTAACTAGGCAAGTCAGTTAAGAACAAATTCTTATCTACAATGACGGCCTACACCGGCCAAACCCGGACGASGCTGGGCCAATTGTGCATCGCCCTATGGGACTCCCAGTCACGGCCAGTTGTGATACAAGCTGGATGTTGTCACATGTTATCACATTAACATCCCATAAGATCACGTGYTCAGATGCAAACACGTGAGATCACATGTGATCACATGTTAAATTCATGTGGGTTTTCTGTAAGGGTCTTGATCCTGCCTATGTCCCAAGGGCAGGTGCCCTATGGCTCTGCATGAACACATCTGGCAACCTCATTGACTATCCCATCTTACCACAGACTCACAGAGGTTTACACCCGACCTTTATAACAACAGTTSACACCCAGCAGTCAAGACAGTCCTAGAATAGATACAAACCCAGGCTCTTAAATGATATGTAACCCAAAGGCACTGGAACCAATGAAAGAGCCTTTAAGAATCAACCASATTTATCGCAACATAAAACAAGTTTGCGCTTTACACACAAACACTCCTCGAAAAACCAAAGCTCTGTGTCGAGCTGCAATCATTTCTGTTTACGTCAAAGAACAAAGAGAGTAAAATATGTGGCACATTTACACAAGTTTAATAGGTATTCGTTTTCATTCCCATTAAGACTGTATTAAAACAGCTCAAACACGTCCCAGATATGATATGCCAACGTGGCTGTCGGAGCTGTTAAGAAGTGGTGGTGGGCTGTGGGCAGTGGGCTGTGGGCTGTGGGCTGTGGCTGGAGCCATGGGAACGAAGGCTGAGAGAGGGGTTATGGAATTGGCCATCATCGGCTATGGAATTGACTACTCGCTTGAATGAAATAGCAAGCATGTGTCAATCGACATTTCTCTCGCTCAACCCTTTTTTAACCTTGCCTACCCTCAGAGATGTATGGGGTTATTAGAGGCAGCTCACAGGCCAACCTGCTCTCTGTCACCTCATTTTCCCAACTCGTCCATGTTTGTTTCTCCTTGTCAAAAGCTAGTGGACCCAGCCTGACTGAGCCTAAGAGTATAAACATTACCAATAGTGAGTTGACTTTATAAATGGAGTCTAACAGTAAACTGGTACAGAGCAAGTTATTTCTGATATACAGAGGTGATGAGGGAGGGGAGCAGAGGGCTTAGTCTATGATGGAGGACCAGGGTCAAGGCAAGATACAGGGGGATTTATGAATTCTAGAGGGAATGATATGTGAGGTGGTGGAGGAAGCTGGAGAAACCTGGAGCCAGGGTTAAGCTCTCCTGTACTCTCCTGTACTATCTCTCTCTCTCTCTCTCTCTCTCTCTGTCTCTCTCTTTCTCTCTCTCTGCACTCTCTCTGCACCCTCTCTCTCTCTCGCTCTCTCTGCTGCCGTATCAGCTGGGAAACCACAGAGTGCTGATAAGAAGAGCTGCATTGAGACCAGCTTAGTGTAAACTCAAGACTGGGATATGAGTGGCAAACACAGGAGGCTGTTCATCACAGGCCGAATGAGGACACACACACACACACACGTGCACATACACACACACACTGCTCAAGCAGCAGGTCCCACTAACTCAAACTGTGAAAGTGTTCATCTCTGCAGGGAATATGTAAGGAATCCCAGAGTTGGACTTGGATAAAAGGGAGCAGAGTGGTGATTTAGAGGCCTGTGATCTTGGAGTCCTGGTGTGATGTATATCTTCATGCTTCCAATGCAAGCCCAACCACCAGTCAGCAGCTTAAACATCAACACTAACTCCTCTCCACGGAGCCCAGGCCCATTACAGATGCACGGCCAATGGGGGAGTTTAGGAACAATTATTTATGTAAGGATTATTGCCTGAAGTTGTAAAGTAGGGGGTGTATGGAGTTGTACTGGAGTACCACAGGGAATGTGGACTCACCTCTTTGGAGTCCGGGTTGGTATGGTCCAGTCTCAGGGAGTAGAGGACGTCTTTGCCCCCCAGGAACAGACGGTCGTGGTACTCGTCCAGAAACACAGCGGTCAGAGAGAGCTGACCGTTATGACCACTGAAGATAGAGGACCGGTTGGTGGCCACGAGGTCTGTGGAGGGAGGAGAGGAAGGAGGATGGATGGATGAGAGAGAGGAGAGAAGAACAGAGGGAAGCGTGTGAGGATAAATAAAGCCAGAGGAGAACTACGTTAATAAGATTAAAAACACCTAAACGGAGCGTTACCATACATCTGCTCAATATGTTTTGTTTTCTATTCTGTCTGTGGAATAGAACTAAGGGAGTGGGTCCTGGTTCTGGGTTGGGCTCCCTGCTGAGCCAGAGATCTCCATGTTCCTTCAAATGGATTCGAGAGGCTTCCAGAACAGTAGAGGATTGGAACTGGAAGGCTCTGGGCTGGAGAATGACTCAGTGTTCTGTGTTCTGAGATGACAAACAGAGCTCAAGAGCAGTTTGGGTGGAGTCACAAATCTGAAATATGTCCCTTATAGTTCTGGTAACATCCACTGCTTCCTTCTACTGTACAATACAGCACATTGTTGCCATTAGAATGTTCCAGTCTAGTATTTTAGACACTATATAACTACAGTATATGTTTATAGGATGTCTTGTGTCTGTATTACACATCAGGAGCTGAGAGAGATTTCTGGAATGACGGACAGTTGCCATGGAGATGGAGGTGGGCAGGGGTTAACATGGAACGTGCTGCTCTAAGGTATACAGACACGTCCACTTGCGCACACACACTAACACACACACTCTCTCTCTCTCTCTCTCTCTATTCACTGGGTACACCGCTCACTGGCTCTCCTGTGCAGTCCCAGATCGACCAAACAAATGTGCAGATGTTAAACAGAGAGCGTGGTGGGGAGGCCAGGCATGTTCCCCTAACGTCCTGCTTGTATGCTGTTTTAGTATACATTTAGCATGGCCTAGCGACTGGTGGCCTAGCGACTGGTGGCCTAGCCATTGGTGGCCTAGCGACTGGTGGCCTAGCCATTGGTGGCCTAGCCACTGGTAAATGGAGGGTAATAAGGGAAGACAGAAATACTGTAATAGGAAAACAGGATTTGACCTGTGATCCGAAAATGAGTTTGTGTGTGTGTGTGTGTGTGTGTCTGTACTGTGCGTCCTTGTCTCTGTCTGTGGTCTCTGTGTGAGTGTGTGAAGTGTTGCCAGGCTGGACTGGACACAACGCATCTCCCTCTTCCCCTAACCAATCTGGAGTCAGGATTTGGAACTCCGTGCCTGGAGCCTAAACACTTTCAAAGGGTGTGTGTGTCTATGAGTGTGCACGAGGGAGAGAAACTACAAGAGAACAAGGGAAACAATGATAGCAACTGGGGGGAAAGAAGAAGAAGAAAGAAAAAAACGTGAGAAGAAAGAAAAAAACAGAGACAGAGACAGAGAGAGACAGAGACAGAGACAGAGACCAGAGACAGAGGACAGAGACAGAGACAGATGAACAGAGACAGAGAGACAGAGGGACAGAGTGAGACAGAGGAGGACAGAGATGACAGAGAGACAGAGTATGGTGACAGAGAGTACACAGAGCACACAGAAGAACAGAGTAGAGGAGAGAGAGAGAAGAAGAGAGAGAGAGAAGCAGACGAGAGAGAGAGAGAGAGAGAGAGAGGAGAGAGAGAGAGCATGAGAGGAGAGAGGAGAGAGAGAGTTTGATCATCAAACCGTTCAGAAGTACTGATTAAAAAGCAGATACTGTGACCCAATGTACTTCTTCAGATCGGGGAGTGTTGTATACACTACAACATCCCTTCACCCTGTCATTTGTCTAGTCTTGTTAATGTCTCACAGACGGACAGCAGCTCACTGTTTGGATCTTCTCTCCAGCTTATTGGGGGTTCTGGCAACAACATCAAATAACATAATTAATCTACAGTCAGAGACACACAGTTCAAAGATGCCTGTATGAGAGGGGTGGTTTGTATGTTTTGGCAGATCAACCCAGTGTTTGTTTCTTGGAGCCCGTAAACCCAGAGCTCGGAGGGCCCCACTGAATGGACACCAGTGTCCGCTGGGTGCAGAAGGGGCCCTTGTTCATCACTCAGCAAAACTCGGAGGAGAGTTGAGTTGACGGGGCTCGTCTCTCCGGGGTGAGTGTGTGTGTGTAATGTTGTTGTGATTTGCGTCACGTGTGTTGTGTGCTGTGTGTGTGTGTGGTGTGTGGTGTGTGTGTGCGGTGTGTGTGATGGATGTGATGTGTGTGTCCATGTGATTGTGTGGTGTGTGATGCTGTGCTGTGTGTGTGGTGGTGTGTGTGTGTGATGTGTAGTGTGTGTGTGTGTGTGTGGTGTGGTGTGTGTTGTGTGTGTTTGTAGCTCCGCCCCATAAATAACTATGGCAAGCAGTGAAGAGCACTATAAACTTTACAGTGTTTTTCCTCTCATATATTTCCTAATTGGGAGTAAAACGTGATCATGAACCAAGATGAATGAAAAAGCAGAGGTGGCACGAGTCAGACCCAAACCCTTTAATTGGGATCCCATGAAACAATCGCTACAGCAGAGGCCAAACAATAGGGCTGCCTGTTATTACGACCTCATAAAAGTCATATGAAACCTTCTCAAGTTCAAGTACTAAAAATAACTGTTAACAGAACGCACCCAGGCAGGCAGGCATACGGATGGACGGACGGACAGACAGGAGATCTGACTCCCAGACGCAAAGACATGAGCATGAACAGAGAGAGAGGGGGGGGGTACTGACATACATTCCGAACAGACAAGCAAGCACAGTGATAAGTACAGATGAGGGCCATAGGTGACATAAATATGCTGTTGACAGACAGGGTAGTAGAGAGATCCAGGTAGTATGGTTGAGACTACACAGTATAAGCAGACAGATACATCCATCAATACTATTCCGTAGCAGATAATGTTACAGACAAAGATACAGTGTCCGAGTCCWACTGAACACGTGCAGGAATGCGGTCTCTGTTTTCATTTAAATGTATCAGCGTACACAGAAGCAGCAAACCTGGAGCAGCCTACTTGTAAACGTATTCAGGGCGTTCAGCGTTTCCCACTGATCTGTAGGAGCTGAGGATCGACTTCAGGCGTCAGTGTTGTTTTGAATCGAATCAGATTTGATTCGTCACATGCGCCGAATACAACTGGTGTAGACTTTACRGTGAAATGTCACCTATATCAGGTGAGCAAACGCTCGAGATTCCCTTTACAATTTAAGCAGCACACCAGTTGCTATTCGTGATTAAAAAACACTCCTCCGTCTTTCGCATTCCCTGAAGCCGCCGTCCAATCCCGCCGCTGCCTGGAGAATKCATTGAGAACTACATGCGTAGCGTCATCATCCAGCCACATTTCAGTAAGACATATAATATTGCTGCTTTTCAAGTCTCTCTGATAGGAGGCTCTCGGACGAAGCTCATCCATCTTATTCRCCAGTGACTGGACATTTGCCAATAGGACGGATGGGGAGCGGCGTTAGAATTTCTATTCGCCTCAATTTCACCAGGACTCCGCCTCGTCTCCTGCGTCGGCYGCGTTTTGGTAGCCCGTGGAACAAAMGAATAGGGAACAGTGGAACAGCTGAGTCGGAGTTGAAGTCGTGTTTGTCCAGAAGTGCTTGGAGGTCACATGTGATAATAGTCTGAACTTTCTGTAAGGAAAAAAAGACAAACACGATAAAAGTCACTAAATAGCAAGGTCYGGTTGGAACTCGTAAGATGTCGCCCTTCTCCGTCAGCGCCATCTAGTTGTGAGTGTTCAAGGCGTGACAGCCGACTATGGCGTGACAGCCGACTATCTGTTGCTCTGCTCTCACCTCTATATTTTGACAGAGAGGAATATGGGAGACCTATCAGTGAAGGTCATACTCCATTGCTTCAGCCGCTATCTCCTGGCCCCATGTCCCACAACCCCCCCAGACTGAAGATACTATACACAAAAAACACACACACATAAACACACGCAAACACACACACACACACACACAAATAGACACACAAACAKACACACACACACACAAATAGACACACAAACAAACACACACACACACAAATAGACACACAAACYAGCACACACACACTCACACTTGTTGGCAACTGTAACAGTCTGACGCTTTTCCTCTGAAAACTCAACCTCTGCCACACTTCACATCACACACTTGTTCTGTTTTGCTCCTTCCCTCTCTCCATCTTCATCTCCCCTCCCTCTATTTGTACCTCTTTAAAAACCTCACCCACAGTAAGATATCTGTCAATTCCCTTATAACCCTCTTACTTACCAACAAAATAATCTCCAATGCAAAAAAAACAACATTGCATGTATGTAAAAACATGCCACGCTACATGATTGCTCTAAACAAACTAAAACCAGGATCTAAGTAGTACACCTGTTCTCAAAATGTCAGTTCTTGATTATCACAGCCATTTTGCCTTAAACTCAACTCAACAAAACGAAAACCAACTACGCTCCTACATAAAGCTTTTAACCAAGTATCCACTCTATCCTCCGATTGTYGTGACCCGCAGACACAAATAAACAGAGAGGGAAAGGGGTCACTCTTTGTGGGTCTGGGGCTTCGGGAACCAAACACAGCGGCTGGAGACTGGAGAGAGAGGAGGTGAGGAGGGGGTCAGGGCGGGCGGGGTCTATGGAGGGTTCTTGCCCTGTCTCTCTCTTCTACTCTTTTCTCCTCCTCTCCCCTCCTCTTCAGTCTTCCTGTGTGTTTGTCCTGTGGATTAAGAGTGTAAACATCTCGTCTGAGTCCTCCCTCCGGTCGCGCTATACTGGCACCCCACAGGCTAATGCCCCATAATAGGCTTGTTTGTGTGTGTGTGTGTGTGTGTGTGTGTGTGTGTGTCCAGCTCCCTGTCTGGATGGTCCTCAGAGCTGACACCCGAGCCCTGGGATAATATTGACCCTGTAGGAGAGTATACGACACTAGGACAACCCAGATCAACCCAGACAACCCAGACTAACCCAGACTAACCAAGACCAACCCAGACCAACCAAGATCAACCCAGACTAACCTAGACCAACACTGACTAACCCAGACTAACCCAGACCAACCCAGATTAACCCAGAGCAACTCAGACCAACCCAGACTATCTGTATGTGTGCCAACCACACCACCATTGACCCAGACAACGCTACCTTAGTGGTGCACAGTGCCACCAGCCACAAGAGCTTTGATCGGTAATGAAGAAAACCTCTGACCAACTCCAGGACTGGGACAACAAATACCAAAATCTTCAGCGTGCAATATTCCACATTCCACATTATCTTACTGTGACATTGCATTCAATACAGATCCTCTGAAAACCTTAGCCACATAGCTTAAAGTCCAAAATTTCCATCCTCCATCCATCATCCACACAGCTGTGTATGTAAAGATGTTTTCTGAGGGATGGATTTTGTCTATAAAATAACCCCAATCTAGCTGTATTATTTCAGAGTTTAGTAAGAAAAACAACGATTGGAAGAGTGTGAGAAGGAGAGACTAAGGTGAAGAGAGCGAGAGAGAGAGAGAGAGAAAGGGACAGAGAGAGGAGGATGGGGAGTAGGACGCGTGTGAGGGAGCGCTCAATGCTCTCGCTTTTGATTGTCTCTTCTACGAGGAACAAATTGAGCGTTAGTCGTTAGTGTGTTTAGGAGTGGCTGGAGGAGTTATTCTGAGCTCAGGGCGAGGGATGAGGGGTTGAGGGGAGAGGGGAGGAGGAGGGGGGGCACATCTAAGGCCCGTTAGACCCCAAGGGCCACACCATGCACCCTTCACTCTCGCTCTCTTCTCTCCTTCACTCGTTCTTCGTGGTACAGTTCCATCCCTTCTCTCTCCTTGTCTCAATCTCATACCTGTCATCGCTACATCTCTCCCACACCTCTCTCCCCCTGACAAGTTTTTTCACATGCAAAAGGCAGATAGACACACACACACACCTTCTGTCTTCACACACCTGGCGGTTAGTACACACACACACACACCACAGATAACACACATAGAACACACATAGTTCTAACACACATAGAACGACACACACATAGAACGACACACACACACTGACACACAGAGAGAGAGAGTCATTCATTGCACCCTTTAAAAGACTCCCCAGGCCAGTGTTCCTTGTATTAGCGCTGCTGTATATTATTGCTGTGCGCCAAGAATGCTGGGAATCTGAGTCTACACACAAGTCAACCATCTTACCTCCTCCTCCATCTTCTCCCACTCCCTCCACATCTCCTCCACTGTCCAGACTACCCACCCCCTCCTTTTGGACCGGACCCACAAGGGACCCACTTGGCAGGACTGCCACCATTATCTGTGTCAACCTGCCCCATAACAGATGGCCGTGACACAGGAAAGCCCTGTATTTCCTGTCCACGTGTCCACCGTCATCTCCGGGCCTGTCATATATAACT
>NC_036847.1:6171157-6172229 GCF_002910315.2 Salvelinus sp. IW2-2015
TTTTTTTTGCTTCTTAAAAACACATTCTAGTCATTCTATGTCTATGACCACACATAATGAATGTTTGACCTCTGTGTTGTAAAAGTCCTCGGTGGAGACAGAAGTTGGCCCTGCGGGCCCTGAGGTTAACACTGATAAAGTCCATTCTTCAAACCACTGCCAGGGCTCTGTCAGAATGGATCCACTGGCACGCACACACAGGCGCACACAAACGCGCACACAGGGGCGCACACGCACGCAAGTGAACACGCGCGCAAACACACACACACACACATCCTGGAACCTKTCTCTTATCAGTCGTCTCAGGACGCCTATCTGAGCAGGGTCATACAATTACCCCACAGAGRCAACCAACAGGCCGGGGGACAGAAGGGAGAGAGGGGCGGAGAGGGTGACCTCAGCATCCCGGACCCCAATCAACCCCCTTATCAAAAGGACAGCCAACTCACTGTAAACTTTCACAGTGGATTGAGGTTTCGCCCCAAACCCAGTCCAAACCCTGCTGGCTCACACARAGTGCTCATAAAATACCCTAAACSAGGCATTATGGGGGAATTGGGGCTGAAGTGTAAACGGATGATACGTCCCAATGAAGTGGTCTATCGTCAGTCAAGCGTTCTAGTGCTTCCCAACAAGGTGGTTCAGAAGAACCAGAACCAGGCCACTTCTGGAGGGTCTAGTGGGGTCCTGGAAGGCCCAGTCCAATCTAGTCCTGCCAGACTCAGCGGAGAAAATCTCCCTCCTCCTCTCTATGTAATGAAGAAATGACCCTCGTCAACTCTAGCAGGCAGGCAGTCTCCTTGGTCTGTACCAGCTGGCTCCCTCTATCAGCGGCAGGCAGGCAGTCTCCCTGGTCTGTACCAGCTGGCTCCCTCTATCAGCGGCAGGCAGGCAGTCTCCTTGGTCTGTACCAGCTGGCTCCCTCTATCAGCGACAGGCAGGCAGCGCCCCATGTTGAAGCACTCTCTTAATTAACAAATGCATACACAAACACACTCATGCAGGAATGGACACACAAGTGTCCACACACACACACCGTCTGTATGGAGCACTGGCTCAGGTATCAGTTAAC
>NC_036847.1:6172892-6183711 GCF_002910315.2 Salvelinus sp. IW2-2015
ACACACACACACAACACACACACCCACACACACACACACACACACACACACACACACACTGTGTGGATGTGCATGTGTTCCCTGTAATAATTATAGAATGTGCCGCGGGTGATGTTGCTCTTGGCACTTCCTGTCAGCAGCTCCTGGGCGGAACTAATTGATTGCGGAGGCAGTGCAGCTGACAGCGGGGGGGGGGGGATTGTTCATAGCAGCTGACATCACTGTGAGCGACACGGACTGTCTGTGCTGTGAACGCTCTCAGAGGGAGTTCCCATCACCCCTTCAACTGGCCCACAGCCAGACTCAGTGGATCTCTAGTGCAATAACACGGGTAGACACACGGGTAGACACACGGATACACCCGCGTTACGCTAACCCACTCCCATACACACATGCAAACAACATTCTGACACCATCTCAAGTTCATTCTTTATTCCAACAACACTCACCCTGACATCCACACGTAGCCCCTCACCCAGACCAACCCAGGGAGAACGCAGGGCCTTCCTTCCACCAAATCCGCTGTTGTCTCATTTGCCAAAAAGGGAGGAAGAACGTTCTCCGCTTCCTGTGTTCACCGCGCTGAACGTCAGCCAAATAGGAGAAATCAGAGAGTCGGAGAACTGCGGTAGATGTGACGTCCAATCAGTGTGATTACAGTAGTATTGTGGGGGAAGGGGAGGGAAAAGACCTGTGTTTACGTACAAGGCCCCCCTCCCTAGCATTTAGACATTCCTGTCAATACTACCACCCCTAGTTTCCGAGCCCCATGGGACCCGTAMAACCACGGGCCCTGCAGCCCCAGTTGAAACTGTAGCCCCGCTCACTAACTCTCTCACCGGGCCAGCTTGCACCGGCAGGCAGCAAGGGCCAACCCCACCAGCAGTCAGAAAATATACAAACCCCGCTAACCCCTAATGGAGTAGCTATGAGAGCCCGTATTGCTTTAGGTATAGCGTTTCATACCCTAAAATAAATACCCCTCCCTCTCCCTCGAATCATGGACCTTTTTCTCTCTCTCTCTTTCTTTCTTTGCCTGTGCTATGGGCCAAGCAGGACCATATTTCTCTCTCTCTCCCGCTCTCTCTCGTTCCCTCCCTCTCCCTCTCCCTCGTTCTGTCTATCTCGCGCTCGCTTTCTCTCGCTCTCCAGTGAACTGTACAGCAGAGGTCTGAGCGGTTTACCCAACCCGAGGGGAGGGTAAGCCCACTTCAAACCCCTGGCATCCATCTTTAAGATGACACAGCAACTCCCGGCACGGCTGTCCCCGTTATGAAGCGAAACCACTTGAAGACAAAAGGACGTAGAAGGTTTGGAGAGGTGGATGACAGGGGGATGGGGTGGGTTTGTGGGAACAGTTCAGACAAATAGATTTAACCCCCTGGACTGCAGCCATTTGTGTAATTTGTTCCACGCATGGACAGCGTTGTCATTTCTCCGGACACTGGGGTTTATATTGGCTAGCTCTTCACACAATGCCCTGTCAAGGGCTCACTTAGACACGCTGGTCAGACAGAACTGAGCCCTGGAGATGAAAACACAAATGTACTTAAAAAGGGTGACATAGTTATACTCACATATTGAATAAAATAGAATAAAACTTTATTGTCCATCCAGGATGGAAATGTTTCTTTATACACACACACACAATCAAATATACAGACACATTATACACATCTAGATGTGTATAAGAGACAGGTGTGTGTGTGTGTGTGTGTGTGTGTGTGTGTGTGTGTGTGTGGTGTGTGTCAAAGCGATATGAACCAGATGGACATGACTCCAAACAGAAAGGCCAAAGGCATGGGAAAGCCACAGTTAGCCCTTGGTGACATGGACAGACAAACACAGTACAGTAACTGTAGCTTATCAGAACCACATCTGAACATCAGATCGGAACGCATCTCAACATCAGATTACTCTCCACTTAATACGGTGCCTGGTTGTCATGGACGGAAAGCCCAGACCCCTACCAGATGTGGCACTATGGGGAGACGGGGAGAGGAAGGCGTGTTGCCAGGCCTTATTACCTAATTGGAGGCAGTGGATAGCTCCCAGTTATAGCCAACGCTACAGACACAATGATGCATTGTTCAGGCCTCTCCTGACTGAGCTCCATCCATGGCTGTGTAATCCATTACTCCCCAGTCACACTGACCTGCCCTGACTGGGAGTAGGAGCTACTGGGGCGGGGGGCTGGGGGGGTCTGAAGAGTGGTTGCATCTAGGTGGGTATGGTTCATAGCCCCACCTGTTTTCACTTTGACTTGATGGGGCATTAAAAAAAAAGATCTGCCCTGCTAATAAATCATTTCTCCTCAACTTCACTTCAATCTAATTWCCTTTAAAGTCATAAAGAAGCACACATCAGGTTCGCCAGAGTCCAGAGAGTGCCCATAGGTCTGACAGGTGGAACAAATAATAAGTCCCTTTCTCTACATCTTCTTAGACTCTTCCGTTCTCTCTTTCCTTTCCCAGCCTCCCCCTCTTCTCTCTCACACCTCTCGTGTGTTCCTCTCCCTCTCTCCTCTCCTCCGTCTCTCGGCAGAATCCAACCTTTGTCCATAAATTCAAAATGTCCATGGTTAAGTTCAGGCATTAATTCCGAATGGTTAAGTTAAGGGTGAAGSTTTGGGATAGGTTTCAAACAAAAACAACTCCATGGTTAAGTTTAGGCATTAAAGAGGCAGACACGGTGACACTTCAGCAAGGCTCAGACACCAGACACACACGTGTGTGAGAATGCCACAGAGTGTGATAACAGCAGAGATGACAGCTCTGAGGTGTCGGGCGTRGGCAGCTAGCTACAGTGCATTCTGAAAGTATTCAAACCCCTTGACTTTTCCACATTTTGTTACGTTACAGCCTTATTCTAAAATGTATTAAATCGTTTTTCCCCCTTCATCAATCTACACACAATACCCCATAATCACAAAGCAAAAAAAAATAAAAATGAAATATACCATTTACATAAGTATTCAGACTCTTTACTTTGGCAGCGATTACAGCCTTGAGTCTTCTTGGGTATGATGCTTGACACACCTGTATTTGGGGAGGTTCTCTCATTCTTCTCTGCAGATCCTCTCAAGCTCTGTCAGGGTTGGATGGGGAGCGTTGCTACACAGCTATTTTCAGGTGTCTCCAGAGATATTCGAAGTGGTTCAAGTCTGGGCTCTGGTTGGGCCACTCAAGAACATTCAGAGACTTGTCCCGAAGCCACTCCTGCATTGTATTGGCTGTGTGCTTAGGGTCATTGTCCTGTTGGAAGGTGAACCTTCGCCCCAGTCTGAGGTCCTGAGCGCTCTGGAGCAGGTTTTCATCAAGGATCTCTCTGTACTTTGCTCCATTCATCTTTCCCTCGATCCTGACTAGTCTCCCAGTCTCTGATGCTGAAAAACATCCCCACAGCATGATGCTGTCACCACCATGCTTCACCGTAGGGATGGTGCCTGGTTTCCCCCAGACATGACGCTTGGCATTCAGGCCAAATGAGTTCAGTCCTGCATTCATCAGACCAGAGAATCTTGTTTCTCATGGTCTGAGAGTCCTTTAGGTGCCTTTTGGCAAGAAAAAAGCAGGACGTCATGTGCCTTTTACTGAGGAGTGGCTTCCGTCTGGCCACTCTATCATAAAAACCTGATTGGTGGAGTGCTGCAGAGATGGTTGTCCTTCTGGAAGGTTCTCCCATCTCCACAGAGGAACTCTGGAGCTCTGTCAGAGTGACCATCGGGTTCTTGGTCACCTCCCTGACCAAGGCCCTTCTCCCCCGATTGTTCAGTTTGGCCGGGATGCCAGCTCTTCCAAACMTTTTCCATTTAAGAATGATGGCTGCCTCTGTGTTCTTGGGGACCTTCAATGCTGCAGACATTTTTGGTACCCTTCCCCAAATCTGTGCCTCGACACAATCCTGTCTCGGAGCTCTACGGACAATTTCTTCTACCGCATGGCTTGTTTTTAGCTCTGACATGCACTGTCAACAATGGGACCTTATATAGACAGGTGTGTGTGCCTTTCCAAATCATGTCCAAATCACCACAGGTGGACTCCAATGAAGTTGTAGAAACATCTCAAGGATGATCAATTGAAACTATGATGCACCTGAGCTTCATTTTGAGTCTCATAGCAAAGGCTGTAATGTAACAAAATGTGGAAAAAGGGAAGGGGTCTGAACACTTTCCGAATGCACTGTACCTGCCACTGTCACCATCCCTGCATTGTAGCAGCAAGGCGGCCATCTTGTTTTTGGAGATACTGGAACAGACAGATKTTACTGACAAACATTCTTGAACAATCCACCACTCAATGGTAGAGAATCTAGAACATCTCCTCAGACTTTCTTGAGCTTTTGATTTCCTAAACTAATTCCATAACAACTGGAGTTGAGCTGAGGGGCAATGCCAGCCGGAGCTATAGTCCAACCCAATTCTGTCAATCCGTGTCATACAACCAAAAGTTCACTCCGTATTTCACTCTCTCGCTCCAATTTCTCAGCGCTGTACAGTATACAGTTCTTTGGAGTGATGAGCCAACTGGCCCAGTTTCTGAGAATCTTTTTTTCTTCCAGAAGCCTGGGAGCACTTAAGGAAGGAGAGAGAGAGAGAGAGGAGACGAGAAGATGGGAAGAGAGAGAAGAGAGTCAGAAGAGAGAAGTGAGAGAAGAGCAGAGAGAGAGAGAGAGAGAGAGAGAGAGAGAGAGAGAAAGAGGAGAGAGAGAGGAGAGAGGAGAAGAGATAGAGAGAGAAGAAGGGAGATGGAGCGACCTGGATTGAAACAGGACACATCGAGGAACGAAGAAGTGAACGGGACGACATAGAGAAGTGAAGAGACATGGGTGGAGAGATGTTGCAGGACGGTAGAGACGGGAAAGAGGAGAGGAAGATATGATGGAAAGAGTCGAGAGAGAGAGAGAGGAGAGGAGGAGGAAGAGAGAGAGAGAGAGAGAGAGAGAGAGAAGAGAGAGAGAGAGAAGAGAGAGAGAGAGAGAGAGAGAAGAGAGCAGAGAGAGAGAGAGAAGAAGAGAGAGAGAAGAGAGAGAGAGAGAGAGAGAGAGAGAGAGAGAGAGACGAGAGAGAGAGAAGAAGAGAGAGACTTCTAAATCCCCCCTGGAAACAACATCTGGCAACACATGTAAAAACAAACTCCTTCATTCATGTCAACTAAAACAGCAGCTCCTCCATCTGCAGCACTTTCAAATGGTGATGATGAGAGCAGTGTGGTTTGTCTGTGTTTTTGTGTTCGTGTACATTGCTAGCAAGAGAGAAAGAGTGTGTGTGCGCACGTGTGTCCATGTGCATGTGTGTGTAGTTAGTTGTTCCACTGCCCAGGCATTTTATCCTCCTGAGGTCTGCATATGAATTGATGGGGGGGGGGGCGGGGGGGGGAGGGGACATGTGGGAGGTGAGGAACAGAGGACTGGGGTGGGGGGGTGCTCCATCTACAAACGCTCACCAGCAGCGCACGGAAAGACCTGGGGCTACGATGACACCCCCTGAGAACCCCCGTAAACACCCGGCCCCCGACCCTGGAGCCCCAGAAACACTTTACGAGCCCACTGCCAGGGGTTTAGGGGCTGTTCCCCACTTCCCATCACAAACCCAGTCTGCTCTCCCACTGACCATCTATCCAGTCTGACACACAGAGCAGGAAGCAGGAAGCAAGAGGCAGGAGCACCACCATACCTGGGATCAACCAATACCGCCGGGAGAATAGAAAGAGAGGGAGCCYAGGGGAGGGGTACGGGGGAGAGGGACTCTGGTCAGAGGAACGGATTGGACGATTAACTAACTGATGATTATCTTTGAGTGAAGCAGTGGAGGGGTTGGGATGAAGGGATGAAGGGATGGAGGGATGTAACAGATGGAGGGCAGAAGTGGTAAAGGTGATTTAGAGGAAGTGGGGCTGCTCGGTGCCCCTTCCTGCTTGAACTCCTACTAGTTGATTAGATGAGAAAATGACAATGTTTCCTGTTTCTAAATGACCTCTAAAGCCCCAGGGAAAGGATGATGCCTCGGGCTATATAGTGGGATCTGAACAGGGGAAACTAACTGAACTCTATGGTCAAGATGTCAATACCAGGGAAATATACAAGCCAGTTCGATGTACCATTTTTCCAGCAACAGGATATGGAGAAAAAAATGGAGTGATTTTTTTTCTAATGAAAACATCGACTCCAACAGGAGGAAATCCTTTTTGATTTTTATCACTAATAATTGCAGACTCACTTGGACTGGGGAAGGGCCATGTTTGTGAACACTGACCAGGGAATTCCAACACTATGGTCCAGCCAAGCCAAGCACCTCTCCATACAGGCAGCCTGAGTCATGATACTCAGGGTAGGCTACCAGACATTCAAGGCATTTACGACCGTAATCTGACACGGTTCCAAATGTCTAACATTGTGAGMTTGATCAAGGACCACCGTTCTCCCGCTGTAAACCATGAGCCACAGATAAAACAGCAGTTGAATGAAAGTGGTTGTCAGACAATAAATTACTAATCCATGTATTTGTATTGATGAGTGTGCAGAGACAGAGCCTACCGGTTTCCGTGTTGAACAGCCGTGCACGGCGCGCTCTATGAAACGTAATTGCCGGGCAGTAATTGAATACAATTCTCGGGCGCCACGGTGTGCCCGACGGCGAAGAGGTGAAAACACACCAAACGCCCTTCAGGGACAAAGGTAGGCGATCTATCAAAGTTAAGTTAAAACCAACAAACTAAGTAGCGCACAATCAACCATATTTACACAATAATTCCCCACCTTGACAAGACCCTCCAAGACGTGCGACTGAAAAGATTTAACTGAAAAGATTTAACTCACCCAAATGATATCAAGCATAGGCCTGTGCGATAAAAGCGTGTTGCAAGTAAAATACTATTCTAGGGGTGTGCCTGACATGCAGACACAATGGGATAAAAGCAATTAAATGTATTCGTGTTTATGAAATTATATGATATATATTACTGAGTTACATTTAATCGAAATATTATTTGAAAATATATATTTTTTAACGAGTTTCTTGGATTTATAGGCCTTAAACATGCGTCATGTTTTTCGTTAATATGAACACATGTAGCCTGATGCTCAGGTCAACAGAACATTAGTCCATGTGTATTTGAGAACATTGTTTAAAAAATTTTTTTAGGCCTATTACTAATACAACGTTATTATATAGGTCTATAATAGGTCTATAATAGCTCCAAATTTACTTTCGGAGGGTTTCAAAAAAATTCAGAGATCTCTCAAATTCGCAATGTTGCCCACAATTGATGGCGCATGAATCTGCACTGTGGAGAGCACTCACACCTGTGTTGTGTACACGCACACACACACACCAACACGCTAGCAAACATTCTTAAAATGAGTGCTTACACGGGAGTGGGTACCGTCATAATGAATAAAAAGCAGTAGGTTATAATCCACATACACGCCATGGAGAAAGTAGCCTAATGAACCTAATGAACGTAATCAAATAATGTTACGGAACATGTTCAAACATCTTGTATGCTCTGTCAAAACCCATTTTCAAACGACGACACATAGTTTAAGATGAGTAGTCTAATGAACAAATACATAACTTAATTATTCCCCATAATTTCCCTCCCAGGAGGGTTTAAGAACGTTAAAATAATACAACATTTGAAAATGTTAAAAATAAATCAATCAATCAATCAATCAACCTACTGAACAGAAAACATACACGTGATCAAATGCATTTATTAATAGGCCTACATCATATATAGTATTTTACCTTTGTATGAAAGTCTGAGTCGGGGTACGTTCATCTTGGTAGCTGAGACAGTTGWTAGAAGTAGAGCAACCAGAGTCATCCTGTGGCAGAAAGTTGATAATTCCTTCATGCTTCCTTGGAAATGTCCTTTTGATTGTCGATAGATCTTTGAGTTTTTGGAAATGTTGCAATTCACCTCTGTAGCAAACTAATATTTATATTCTAAATTATTGTATCACTGTATTTTTTTAAAGTGATTAAACTAAATTGTCATAAACGTGAAGGACTCGGTCACTCCTGTATCTGAACTCCGTGCGTAATGGGCTCAGATATTAATAATGGTCTCAACACGCGTTTCCCTCTGAACAGCCTTTGCCCCAGCCCCGGAGTTTTTGTTCATTCTCAGATGTCCGAAGGAGTCCGTTTTTAGACAGGGCTTGGGATAGACCGGATAGACTCACCCCGCCTTTCTCTGGAGGTGCAKGAGAACAGAGCAGCAGCCAGTGGAGGGAAGCGTTTCCAACCAAGCGATCCGCCTCTCACCAGACACGCTCTCAACTGAAAATGCTCCGGAGTCCTCTGTTCGCGCTAGGTGATAAATAAACGTGTTACATTATTTTAGTAGTCGATTGAGATGTAATTGAATGTTGCTTAAAGCCTATGTCTGATTAAGTATTTTAACCTGAAATGGAGTGAAATGAATAGTCTATTTTATCATGGTCTGTGCGCAAAAATAATGGGGCATTACTGGGTCTGTCCGCATCATGGGCGACCTGCCCCTTGAGAGCTATTGTAACGTGTGCAGTACTTTAATTAAATTGAGGGGTACTCCTCCACTCTCCAAATGAGCAGGGSTCTCAGAGGGGTTATGGCTGAGCATTCAAGGTGTCAGGGCAATGAAAATCCACTGCCTTTTGTGAAACTGGTTTCTACCAGGAAAGAGGTTCCCTTCCCTTGTACTTGAATTCAATGGCAGTGGGAGTAGCATTTGCACCTTGATTAAGAGATCAACGCAAAATGGAACCGTTCTTGTCCCCATAACCTAAACATAAATAATGCATTCCAGCGCTGGCTCGGGCCATAGCAACACCTAATTGGAATGGACCAAAGGAACACCCTCTTAACCATAAGGGATCCTACAGCTTTGCAACCTGTTTTGTGTGGTGTTTTGGAACACCTAAGTTCAGCAACAACAAAAAAGTGTGTATGGTTGAATGGGGAATGTACTGTATGATCGAAGGGGGGATATTTGGAGAAATGCCGTTTCTCTTGGACAGAGTTACATTGTTACATTGTTCCAGACGTTTTTCGGGTTAAATGTAAAATCCTATAGGAGCTTCTTTGAGATTGCATCACTTTTCCCCAATTATCCAACAGTACTTCAGCTATGATTGAGAATGGCAGAGAGAATGTTGAACTGCTTATATTCAGTGTGTGTGTGTGTGAGAGAGAGAGAGAGAGAGAGAGAGAGAGAGAGAGAGAGAGAGAGAGAGAGAGAGAGAGAGAGAGAGAGAGAGAGAATGATTTATCACTTGGTCTATTTATGACACTCTCCATGTCCAGTAAGGCCATACCGAGGCCATGTTGACCATGCAGACCATCTGACGGCAGCTATCGTCAGGATCACATGCTATGACACACACAATCTGAAAACAACCACAACGCAATGACAGACACCCTAGTTACGCTGTCCACGATATCTTTTCCCCCCTCACTACCAATGTCCCCTGTAATTGAGAGTAAAATGTTGATGATTCAGAGTTAGTGTGATGTAACGCAGATGTCCACGTAGATGTACTGAGTACTGACCGTTGGCTGCTCTCAGTGAAGGCGGCGTCGCTGTGGCAATAATAACCTAGCTGTCCGCTACCCATGCACGTTCTCCATGGTCCCTGCCCTGCCAGGTAAAGGAGGCAGTGGTGGTGGAGGGGAGCCACAGCCGGTGGCCAGGCCTTGCCTAGGGGCAGTAAGATGGGGTTCATAAATGTTTTATCCCTCTCTGGAGCTGAGCGTGGATGCTGGGATTGGAAGGGAGTGGAGTGGATCGGAGCGGACAGGGGCGACAGGCTGCTTCTCTCCACAGGGACCACTCTGGAATCTATTTCAACAGTCCGCCTTGCCTCAGCCTGCCCCCTGTACGCTCCCAGAGCTGGGGAGGAGAGAGGGATGATGGAAGGTGAAGAGAGGGTTTTGTATTATTAAAACCTGAGAGGAGGTGTGTGCGTGAGCAGGAGTGTGTGTGCGTGCCTGTGTGTGCGTGAGCAGGAGTGTGTGTGCGTGCCTGTGTGTGCGTGAGCAGGAGTGTGTGTGCGTGCCTGTGTGTGGCTACAGTCTGGACAGGAAGGAGAGCTGAGTCACGTTTGGCTGATAGAGACAAAGTACACCTGGTTTTACTACAAACCACTATATACAGTATCATAGTGCAGGTGCAGAGTGGCTAAAGATGTGTCTGGATGTGTTGAGTGAAAATGGCTATAAAATAGAGGAACATACGTGCGTGTACATACACACTGTGATGTGTGTGTAGCTATGTGCATTTCATGAGACAATGTACTTGCCACCCTACCTGTCAGACACCTGGGTTGCCATGGTTACATCAAATCAACTGTATTTACATAGCCCTTCATGCATCAACTGATATCTCAAAGTGCTGTACAGAAACCCAGCCTAAAACCCCAAACATCAGAGGGCCCGACCAAGTCTGCAAAAATATGTGGTCGGATTGATATTATGAGCGCTGTCGCGCTGTGTGGATTGTTGTGGCCCGTTATGATAAGTTCACGACGCTGAACACAGATGATCAGAGCAGCATCGTCTCATTGACCGTGACCTATAACCCCTGACCCAGAGATCATGGGTGCCCACGTTATTGTTTACCCCCTCCACCCAGAAAGACATTCATCAAGGTGTGCAAAGGGAGGGTGTCAGTGTGTTTGTGTGTGTAGTACACTCTGACTTCTTTGCTTTGTGAGAGCCTAGAATGTGTGTGTGTGTGTTGTTAGTGACTGTGGTGTATGTCAATTATTGTCTGTTTCATTTTTAGGTTACACAGGGGTGTTGTTTGAAGCTATGGGTGTGTCGTCTGTTGTGTGT
>NC_036847.1:6186822-6193812 GCF_002910315.2 Salvelinus sp. IW2-2015
CCCCCCCCCCCCCCCACTCAGGCTCGTTGGAACTGGCGCGTGTCACATTTTGCACCTTTGACTCCTCGGGTGTGTCAGGGGCTGCTCATGAGCCCTGTAGTCGCCCCACAGCCCTCAGTCTAAGCAGACCCTGATTACAAGACTGACCTGTGCAGTGACCTGAGCTGACGGTGCCTTAAACACAGCAGCATGGAAGGGAGGAGGGAGGGAGCAGAGGGAGCTGTGGAGTCAATACTACAACTACTGGCCTCACATACATAGTCAGACTGATGAACGCTGTTCATTGAATACTCAGTCAAAAACAACACATATCTTGTGTACAAGAACTGCATGTTTAGAATCCATGTACTGACCCAAACAAAGAGAGAGAGTCAACTATACATGTAATTTGAACATGCTTGCACTGGGCCTGGAGGTTATTGTTTTTGACTCATCCCAGACTCACAGTTGTGGATTGTGGTTTTGCTTGAATGAAGCAGTCACTGTATTATATATTCTTTCTGGTTTTATTCCCCATTGAGCAACCATTACACTTTTCACTATTGACTCCCCCACTAACATATCCTCCTCCCACTCCCTGTTCTCAAATATTATGTGAGCTCTCCCCACTCCCTTTGTATGCACTCCTCCTCAACACTCCCACCTTCTTCTCTCAACCCTCCACTGAGCTAGAATTTTCCTTATCCCACCATCCCACTCTCGCTCTCTTCTATGTGTGTCTAGCTAGCTCTTCTCTCTCTTACTCCCTCTGCCTCGCCCAATATAATCTACATTCCCCACCTGTCTCTCAGTAACGGTTCAGTACGATAGGGACTTTGAAACAAGCTCTGGAGCTCCTCAGGGATCTATTCTTGGACCTCTCCAAAACAGCTCTGGAGCTCCTCGGGATCTATTCTTGGACCTCTCCAAAACAGCTCTGGAGCTCCTCAGGGGATCTATTCCTGGACCTCTCCAAAACAGCTTTGGAGCTCCTCAGGGATCTATTCCCTGGATCTCCTCCAAAACAGCTCTGGAGCTCCTCAGGGATCTATCCTTGGGCGCTCTATAAGCCCTCCTGTCCCCTACTCTACGTAGGCGTAGAGCTCTCTGGCTGCTAGCCTACACCGGGGAGGACTGAGGGACGTTCCCTGGCCCCGGGCCCAGAGTAGTGCTCCTCTGTGGGAATTATGTCAGGATAATCTCCCATCATTGATTTCATCCACCATCTAAAAACATCTGGGAATCTGGCAAACACACCCCTCTGACTCTACCAACAGCAACAGTTACTGAAGATAACCAAAGTAGTGATGATGTGCAACAATTAATCTTTCATGTTAAGTACTGTAGATAATACCATTGCATTTGGCCTCAGGGGGGACGGTGATGCGGATGACGCTGCGCTGTGATTGGTGCGCTATGATAAGTTCACGACGTAACACAGAAATGATCAGAGCAGCAATCGTCATTGACCCGTGACCTATAACCCCTGACCCAGAGATCATGTGGTGCCCACGTTTATTTGTTTACCCCCTTCACCCAGAAAGACATTCATCAAGGTGTCAAAGGAGGGTGTCAGTGTGTTTGTGTGTGTATGTATCACTCTGCTTCTTTGCTTTGTGAGCCTAGAAATGTGTTGTGTGTTGAGTGACTGTGGTGTATGTCAATATTAAGTCTGTTTCATTTTAGAGTTACACAGGGGTGGTCTAGACTGTGTATGGTGTGTTGGTGTGTGTTGTGTGTGTGTGTGTGTGTTGTTGTGTGTGTGTGTGTGTGGTGGTGTGTGTGTGTGTGGGTGTGTGTGTGTGGTGTTGGTGTGTGTGTGGTGGGTGTGTGAGTCGGAGCAGTGGAATCTTTTGGGAGCCTTCAGGGTTTACAGTTATACAGTTATACAGTGAGAGAATATAACAGTACCAAAAAGTTGCCCTGACTAATCTGTAACAACCCATTAAGTAGGAGAGGGACATAAAAACCAATCCAAAGCCAAACCATTCTCTTATAAGTACATGATACCTTCTATTCAAATAAAATCTCAATTTGTCTCAACAAATGATATAATTTTCCGGATAATTCAGCTTAACATAGCAGAGTGCTGGTCCAGTCCTTCAGAATGAGGTAAACTGGGTTGTTAGTATGTTGAGTTAGTATGGTAACCCTGCCATTAATGGTTTTCTTTGAGTGGGTCACTAAAAGACAAAACAGAAAAGGGAAAATAAGAGTTACCTGACATTTATGAGACATTACATTTATTTCCGTAAGCCCCCCCCCATCCTTCACCAAAGAGCACAATCATAATAATCACAGTCAAAAAACGGAACTGTTTTCTATCCTGGAGGAGGTGTAAATATGCCCCTCTATTTCCCTCTCAAGGGCAAGACCGCTTGGCATCTCTCACTTGCTGTCCTTAAAAACATCTTCTCTCTCTCTAACTACCCTTGTATATCATATATATATATATATATACAGTATATACATCTAATTAAGTTATATATTAATATATATTTCTCTCCTTCCAGACCAGGACATTCCCCAGCAGAGCAGTGCCCTTCCCCTGCCGATGCCTGCTCTTCATCTCTCTCTCTCTCGCTCTCCCCCTCTCCCTCACTCTTTCCAGATGCCCTAAGTTATAAACACGCATATAAAAAGCTTTCTGCTTCACTGCCGCGCAGTCAAGCGTCTCCATCTCCCCTTTCCCTTAAAAGTTGGTGCTACTTGCGGAACGCTGCGCAGGATGACCAGCTCAAGCTCATCAGCCTCAATCCAGCCGAGCGGGAGAGCGAGAGAGAGAAGGATTCTGGCTCCAAGGAGCTGGCACCGGCTGGCTCTGATTGGCCGATCACAGCAATGCCTAAACACAAACATGTAGCTCACCAGCGACCATGAGCGTGTCGCTGAAAGGGCGTATTGTTGGGCCTAGATCAGTTAGAGAGATCAAAACCCAACTGGAAACAGAAGGCCATGGGCTTTCTCCTTTGCCCCTCCACACCCCCTGAGTATTGGCTGGTGTGGGGGTGTGGAGGGGCAAAGGAGAAAGCCCCATGGCCTTCTGTTTCCAGTTGTGGTTTTGATCTCCCCACTCCCTCTACACAGTGACATGTTCAAAGGATAAATGCCTGTCTTATACACCCTGTCTGCTACTGATCCTGTGCCTGTCTGTACTGATCCTGTAGCCTGTCTGTACTGATCCTGTACCTGTCTGTACTGATCCTGTTACCCTGTCTGTACTATCCTGTAGCCTGACTTTACTGATCCTGTAGCCTGTCTGTACTGATCCTGTAGCCTGTCTGTACTGATCCTGTAGCCTGTCTGACTGCTGCATTCTGTACCCTCTCTGTACTGATCCTGTAGCCTGTCTGTACTGATCCTGCTAGCCTGACTGTACTGATCCTGTAGCCTGTACTGTACTGATCCTGCTACCTGTATGATCCTGTCACTGATCCTGTAGCCTGTCTGTACTGATCCTGTACCGGTCTGTACTGATCCTGTAGCCTGTCTGTACTGATCCTGTAGCCCTGCCTGTACTGATCCTGTAGCCTGTCTGTACTGATCCTGTACCGGCCCTGTCTGTACTGATCCTGTAGCCCTGTCCGTACTGATCCTGTAGCCTGTCTGTACTGATCCTGTAGACCTGTCTGTACTGATCCTGAGCCCTGTCTGTACTGTCCTGTGCCCTGTCTGTACTGATCCTGTGCCCTTCTGTTACTGCGTATGATCACACCTCTCCATACAGAGCTAACTTTGATGCAGAGCTGCTTTTGGTGCAGATGATTTTATAAACGAAGCCTTCATCCCTGCTCTTATGCTGCTCACTCCTCAAACTTTGTTTTGGAGTCTAAACCAAGTTCTAAATGAATTGGATTAGTGGAATATCTGTTCTTTTTTGGAGCTTTGGAATTCTGTTTCCTCTCCCCCTTCATCCCTTTTCTCCCCCAGGCTGTAGGGAAGTGAAGGGGGAGTCTCTCATCTCTCTCTCTCTCTCTCTCTCTCTCTCTCTCTCTCTCTCTCTCTCTCTCTCTCTCTCTCTCTCTCTTCTCTCTACTCTCTCTCTCTCTCTCTCTCTCTCTCTTTTTTTCTGTGGTGTGTGTGTGGTGTGTGTGTGGTAGATGATGGAATTGTGGAGTAGTGACCAGATCAACGAGGCTGTGTTTGAGATTTACGGGGCTTAATCTTGATGATTTCCTCCTGCTTGTCAAGTCCTCTGCCCCCAGGCCACATCTAACACTGTGGACACATATCTTTCTCTCGGATCTGGTCTCTAGTCTGAGTCTCTGCTGCCATTGTTTCTACATCTCGGTTAGTCTATCTCTTTGCAGTGTCTCTCGCCCTCTCTATGCTCTCTCACTCGTAAATGCCCGCTCGATCTATACTTCGTATCTATTCACTCTTCCGGATATTCTTATGCCTTTACCTTTTCCCCGATTTTTCCCCCATGTTATAGTCAGAGTGCTCATCCCATACCCCTCCTCCTTGGATAAGCCCGCGAGCACTGTATTGTCGTTCTGTCTACGCTGTTCTGTCCCGCCTGCGGCTGCATGCGTTGTGCATATTTAACCATGGGAAACACTTATGAAACATTGTAGAAGACGGCAGAGAACTGAAAGCAAATTTCCTAATTTCTGCGTATTTTGCCTTTGGTCGCTTTTGTTATGTTTTTATGTCACTGTTCATTGTTCATGGAACCATTCCTGGACAATCCTAAGCCTGTGTGGCATGGGGCATTTATCCGTGAAAAAAAATGCTATTAGCAGATGGAAGACTGCCCATGAAGGGATGCAACCTGATTGACAATGATGTTTCAGATTATTCACTGTGGCATTCAAACTTGCTCTCCACCTTTTGGATCAAAGGGTGCCCAATATGTGCCATGAAAACAAACCCCACGCCATCACCACCACCACCACCACCTTCTGCATGTTGATCACGCGCAGTGACCGGATGCATTGTACTGATGTTGCTGCCATAACCCTTAGTCTCTCCATCAGCGTGAACAAGCAGTGAAACGGGGGATTCATGCCAGACCAGGGCAGGTTTTTACTCCAGATTCTCCAGTGTCCAGTTGTTTTCACTTCAGTCTAGTCGACCATCACAACCGCAGTACTTGTTTTTTCTCTGGAAAAAAGTGGAAACTGCTGTACAGGTCATCAGTTGTCATGACCCCATTCGTGTCAAAGTGTACGACTTGGTTGTGTCACTCTTCTTTTTATGAGTCTTTTGGGAAACCAATGTTGTACGGACTGCAGTGCCTTAACTGTGCCGGGGCGCGTTAATTCGTTGTCAGACTCCTTTGTGTCTCTTCATCAAATAACCAGTTTTCGACCACTGCCTGGCCTTTGGCTTGATGACCTTTGGGACTTGATGGACCATCTTGATACACACAAGGAAGACTGTTGAGCGTGAAGAACCGAAACGTGCGCCGACACCTCAACCGGTGCGCCTGGCCCTACTACCATACCCTGTTCAAGGCACTTAATCTTGCGTCCATCACCCTCTGAAATGGCAGCGCACACATCAATGTGTGTGTGTGTGTGTGTGTGTGTGTGTGTGTGTGTGTGTGTGTGTGTGTGTGTGTGTGAGTCAGAGCAGTGGATCTTTTGGGAGCCTTCAGGGTTTACAGTTATACAGTTATACAGTAGGAGAAATATAACAGTACCAAAAAGTTGCCCTGACTAATCTGTAACAACCCATTAAGTAGGAGAGGGAACATAAAACCAATCCAAAGCCAAACCATTTTCCTTATAAGTACATGATACCTTCTATCAAATAAAATCTAATTTGTCTCAACAAATGATAATTTTCCGACTTAACATAGCAGAGTGCTGGGTCCAGTCCTTAGAATGAGGTAAACTGGGTTATGTTATGTTGAGTTATGTATGGTAACCCTGCCATGTAATGGTTTTCTTTGAGTGGGTCACTAAAAGACAAAACAGAAAAAGGGAAAATAAGAGTTACCTTGACATTTATGAGACATTACATTTATTTCCGTAAGCCCCCCCATCCTTCACCAAAGAGCACAATCATAATAATCACAGTCATAAAACGTGACTGTTTTTCTTACTCTGGAGGAGGTGTAAATATGCCCCTCTTATTTCCCTCATCAGGGGCAAGGACCGCTTGGCATCTCTCCCTTCTGTCCTTAAATACATACCTCTCTCTCTCTCTCTATATATATATATATATATATATATATACAGTATATACATCTAATATATATATATATATATATATATTTCTCTCCTTCCAGACCAGACATTCCCCAGCAGAGCAGTGCCCTTCCCCTGCCGATGCCTGCTCTTCATCTCTCTCTCTCTCGCTCTCCCCCCTCTCCCTCACTCTTTCCAGACTGCCCTAAGTTATAAACACGCATATAAAAAGCTTTCTGCTTCACTGCCGCGCAGTCAAGCGTCTCCATCTCCCCTTTCCCTTAAAAGTTGGTGCTACTTGGCGGAACGCTGCGGCAGGACTGACCAGCTCAAGCTCATCAGCCTCAATCCAGCCGAGCGGGAGGAGCGAGAGAGAAGGATTCRGGCTCCAAGGAGCTGGCACCGGCTGGCTCTGATTGGCCGATCACAGCAATGCCTAAACACAYACATGTAGCTGCGACCAGTGAGCGTGTCGCTGAAAGGGCGTATTGTTGGGCCTAGATCAGTTAGAGAGATCAAAACCCAACTGGAAACAGAAGGCCATGGGGCTTTCTCCTTTGCCCCTCCACACCCCCTGAGTATTGGCTGGTGTGGGGGTGTGGAGGGGCAAAGGAGAAAGCCCCATGGCCTTCTGTTTCCAGTTGGGTTTTGATCTCCCCACTCCCTCTACACAGTGACATGTTCAAAGGATAATGCCTGTCTATACACCCTGTCTGTACTGATCCTGTAGCCTGTCTGTACTGATCCTGTAGCCTGTCTGTACTGATCCTGTAGCCTGTCTGTACTGATCCTGTACCCTGTCTGTACTGATCCTGTAGCCTGTCTGTACTGATCCTGTAGCCTGTCTGTACTGATCCTGTAGCCTGTCTGTACT
>NC_036847.1:6193837-6201871 GCF_002910315.2 Salvelinus sp. IW2-2015
TGGAGGAGAGAGAGGGGAAGGAAAGAGAGAGAGAGGAGAAGAAGAGAGGAGAAGAGAGAGGAGAGGGAGAGAAGAGAGACGGAGAGAGAGAGAAGAGAGAGAGAGAGAAGAGAGAGAGAGAGAGAGAGAGAGAGTTAGAGCAGAGAGAGAGAGAGAGAGAGGAACGAGAGAGAGAGAGAGAGATGATGAGAGAGATAGAGAGAGAGAGAGAGAGAGAGAGAGAGAAGAGAGAGAGAGAGAGAGAGAGAGAGAGAGAGAGAGAGGAGAAGAGAGAGAGAGAGAAAGAGAGGAGAGAGAGAGAGAGAGAGAGAGATAACTCCCCCTTCACTTCCTACAGCTGGGGGAGAAAGGGATGAAGGGGGAGAGGAAACAGAATTCCAAAGCTCAAAAAAGAACAGATATGCACTAATCCAATTCATTTAGCAACTTGGTTTAGACTCCAAAACAAAGTTTGAAGAGTTGAGACAGCATACAGAGCAGCGGATGAAGGCTTCGTTTATAAAATCATATCTAAGCACAAAAGCACTCTGCATCAAAGTTAGCTCTGTATGGAGAGGTGTGATCATACGCAGTACAGACAGGGCACAGGATCAGTACAGCGACAGGGGCACAAGGATCAGTACAGACAGGGCTACAGGATCAGTACAGACAGGTCACAGGATCAGTAAACAGGCTACAGATCAGTACAGACAAGGGCTACAGGATCAGGACAGCACAGGGCTACAGGATCAGTACCAGACAGGCTACAGGATCAGTACAGCAGGGCTACAGATCAGTAAAGACAGGCTACAGGATCAGTACAGACCAGGTACAGGATCAGTACAGACAGGCTACAGGATCAGTTAGTCAGACAGGATTCATAAGACAGGCTACAGATCTTGTGGAGTGTGACCAGATCAACGAGGCTGTGTTGATTACGGCTAATCTGTGATTTCCTCCTGCTTGTCAAGTCTCTGCCCCCAGGCCACATCTAAACACTGGGACAACATATCTTTCTCTCTCTGTCTCTGTCTGTCTCTCTCATTCTTTCTCTCTATCTATCTCTTGCAGTGTCTCTCCCTCTCTCCCTCTCTCTCTCTAATGCTCTCTCAGTCTCTATCTCACTCTGTGATCTTCCTTCTATTCCTTTTTCCTCCTTCCATTTCTTCCACTGTTATTAGTCAGTCTCATCCCTTTCCTCCTCCTTATACCAGCACTGTCTGTCTGTCTGTCTATCTGTCTGTCTGTCTGGTCTGCATGCGTTGTGCATATTAACCATGGGAAACACTATGAAACATTGTGAGAGCAGAGAACTGAAAGCAAATTTCTAATTCTTGTTTTCCTTGGTTTTGTTATGTTTTATGTCACTGTCATGTTCATGGAACCATTCCTGGACAATCCTAGCCTTGTGGCATGGGGCATTATCCTGCTGAAAAAATCTATTAGCAGATGGATAAACTGCTGCCATGAAGGGATGCACCTGATTGACAATGATGTTCAGATATCCTGTGGCATTCAAACGTTGCTCCACCTTTTATCAAGGTGCCCAATATGTGCCATGAAAACACACCCCACGCCATCACACCACCACCACCAGCCTGCAATGTTGACACGCTGCATGACGGATGCATGTACTGATGTGCTTTTCTCCATACCCTAGTCCTCCCATCAGCGTGAAACAGCAGGAACCGGGGATTCATCAGACCAGGCAATGTTTTCCCAATTCTCCAGTGTCCAGTGTTTTCACTCGTTAGCCCACCACAACCGCAGTTACTTGTTTTTCTTGCTGAAAAAATGGAACTCTGTAAGGTCATCAGTTGTCATACCCCATTCGTGTCAAGGTACGACTAGTTGTGCACTCTTTTATGAGTCTTTGGGAACCAATGTTGTACTGGACTGTCAGTTGCCTAACTGTAGCCCGTTTGTTGRTCTGCGTAATTCGTGTCAGACTCCTTTGTTCTCTTTCATCAAATAACCAGTTTTCGACCACTGGCCTGCCTTTGGCTTGATGACCTTTGGGTGATGGACCATTCTTGATACACACAGGAGACTGTTGAGCGTGAAGAACCGAGTACCGTTGCAGTTCRTGACACACTCAAACCGGTGCGCCTGGCACCTACTACCATACCCTGTTCAAAGGCACTTAAATCTTTTGTCTTGTCCATTCACCCTCTGAATGGCACGCACACACAATCCGTCTCAATTGTCTAACACTTGGATTCAGCTGGTCAGTCTATGTCATGGAAAGAGCCGGTGTTCCTAATGTTTAGTACACTCAGTGTATGTACAGTGCCTTGGGAAAGTATTCAGACCCCTTGACTTTTTCCACATTTTGATAGGTTACAGCCTTATTCTAAAATCGATTAAAGAAGTAAAAATCCTCGGCAATCTACACACAAAACCCAATAATTACAAAGCGAAAAAAGCTTTGTAAAAGCAAATCTATTAACATTTTAAAACAGAAATACCTTATTTACCAACAGTACCAGTAAAAAGTTCAGACACACCTACTTATTCAAGGGTTTAGTGACGACATCAAAACTATGAAATAACACATATGGAATCATGTAGTAACCAAAAAAGTGTTAAACAAATCAAAATATATTTGATATTTGATATTCTTAAAAGTAGTCACCCTTTGCCATGATGCCAGCTTTGCACACTCTTGGCATTCTCTCAACCAGCTTCATGAGGTAGTCACCTGGAATGCATTTCAGTTAACAGGTGTGCCTTGTTAAAAGTTAATTTATGGAATTTCTTTCCTTCTTAATGCGTTTGAGCCAATCAGTTGTGTTGAGATGTTGGTCAATTTCTTCAAAGATGATCAGGTCTATATAATAACCAAACTTATATATATATTGGTAGTAGAAAGGAAACACAGACTCTTTGTTTAAGTATTCGGATTCTCCTTTAGTAATACAATTGTATGGCAGAAGTTGGTACAGAGTACAGTATATGATAGTTCTCCCCAAGTTCTGCAAGGTGTCTAAGACATCCTGCAACTTATATAGGTATAGGTTCATAATAAGGTGACGTTTCACAACAGATAAGTCTAAGAATCTTCTGCCAGGTGGTGGTTTCCATCAGGKCTGCAGTGGCCTTGTGTTCTCAGAAAACCAGTCATATTCTCAGAACCTCAAACAGTCACGGTGGGGCCCAGACAMGAGGAGTATGAGCGTAGGCGGTTTCCACCTTCTGATAGAGTCTGCAGGGCACATCACTCAAAACAGGTGTTAACACACACACAGAGGTCTCCTGAGAGGAGACCTTACAGTATATCATAACACAATTTATTAACCCTTCAAAAGGTATGAGGCCTTGGTTCATGGAGGGAGGTGTACTGTAATGTCTGCTTCAAACTCACACCCTCAAACACGTAGATCCCCTGAACACAGCTCACTTTCCAGCTCACACTCTCAAACACCTAGATCCCCTGAACGCAGCTCACTCTCCAGATCCCAATCACCTGAATTCTAATCACCTGTTCACACACCTGTATGTCATTATCACACACTATTTAGTTCAGTTCATTGCACCCCATAACTCTGAGGTATTGTTTGTTTTGTGACACACATCTTTTAGAGCCCCATTTTCCCCGTGATTTACTCCTCCCATGTATGATAGTTTTTGCCTGCATCACTAACGACGCCTTTTGCCTATTCCCTGCCTGTACTTTAGCCTATCGGATTTCCTGTTATCTACCTATTGCCTGATCTCCCGGACTACGTCACTACCCTTTTCCCTGCCTGTACTGTTGCCCTTTTGGACCCCCTGTATATGACCTTCTGCCTGCCCCTGACCCAGCTACCTGCTTCCTCCTGTGGTCCTTTGCAATAAACACCTGCCGCGCTTGAAACCAGTTCTCTGTCTCCCCTCGTGTTCATTACAAGAAATGTATTGTGTAGATCCAATATGCCTGTCAGATACTGTAGATTGGAATAGTGTTGGAGAATGTGTTTCTATTTCTATCTCCAACATGCAGTTCCAGATACAACCCTACCATTAGTTGAAGGCAGCCAATCCAATAGTTTCTAAAAAAGTAGTTACATTCTTCCACTGTTATTAGTCCGTTCATCCTTTCCTCCTCCTGTATACCAGCACTGTCTGTCTGTCTGTCGTATCTGTCTCTGCTCGGTCTGCATGCGTTGTGCATATTAACATGGGAAACACTATGAAACATTGTTGAGAGCAGAAGAACTGGAAAGCAAATTCTAATTCTTGTTTTCCTTGGTTTTTGGTATGTTTTATGCACTGTCATGTTATGGAACCATCATGGAAATCTAGCCTTGTGGATGGGGCATTCCTGCTGAAAAAATCTATTAGCAGCATGGATAAACTGCTTGCCATGAAGGGAGCACCGTGAATTGACAATGATGTTCAGATATCCTTGGCATCAACGTTGCTCACTTTTATCAGGGTGGCCAATATGTGCATGAAAACACACCCCACGCCTCTACACACCACCACCAGCCTGCAATGTTGACACGCTGGCATGACGGATGCTGTTATGATGTGCTTTTCTCTCGCATCCCTAGTCCTCCATCAGCGTGCAACACAGGGAAGGGGATTCATCAGACCAGGCAATGTTTTCTCATTCTCCCGTGTCAGTTGTTTTTCACTCGTTAGCCCACCACAACCGCAGTTACTTGTTTTTCTGCTGAAAAAATGGAACTCTGTAAGGTCATCAGTTTGTCATACCCCATTCGTGTCCAGGTACGACTAGTTGTGCACTCTTTTTATGAGTCTTTTGGGAACCAATGTTGTACTGGACTGTCAGTTGCCTACTGTAGCCGTTTGTTGTTCTGCGTAATTCGTGTCAGACTCCTTTGTTCTCTTTCATCAAAATACCAGTTTTCGACCACTGCTGCCTTTGCTTGATGACCTTGGGTGATGGACCATTCTTGATACACACAGGAGACTGTTGGCGTGAAGAACCGAGTACCGTTTGCAGTTCCTGACACAACTCAAACCGGTGCGCCTGGCACCTACTACCATACCCTGTTAAAGGCACTTATCTTTTGTCTTGTCCATTCACCCTCTGAATGGCACGCAACACACAATCCGCTCAATTGTCTAACACTTGGATTTCAGCTGGTCAGTCTATGTCATGGAAAGAGCCGTTGTCTAATGTTTAGTCACTTCAGTGTATGTACAGTGCTTGGGAAAGTATTCAGACCCCTTTGCTTTTCCACATTTTGATAGGTTACAGCCTTATTCTAAATCGATTAAGAAGTAAAAATCCTCGGCAATCTACACACAAAACCCAATAATTACAAAGCGAAAAAAGCTTTGTAAAAGCAAATCTATTAACATTTTAAAACAGAAATACCTTATTTACCAAACAGTACCAGTAAAAGTTCAGACACCCTACTTATTCAAGGTTTAGTGACGACATCAAACTATGAAATAACACATTGGAATCATGTAGTAACCAAAAAAGTGTTAAACAAATCAAAATATATTTGATATTTGATATTCTTAAAGTAGTCACCCTTTGCCATGATGCCAGCTTTGCACACTCTTGGCATTCTCTCAACCAGCTTCATGAGGTAGTCACCTGGAATGCATTTTCAGTTAACAGGTGTGCCTGTTAAAGTTAATTTATGGAATTTCTTTCCTTCTTAATGCGTTTGAGCCAATCAGTTGTGTTGAGATGTTGGTCAATTTCTTCAAAGATGATCAGGTCTATATAATAACCAACTTATATATATATTGGTAGTAAGAAAGGAAACACAGACTCTTTGTTTAAGTATTCGGATTCTCCTTTAGTAATACAATTGTATGGCAGAAGTTGTACAGAGTACAGTATTGATAGTTCTCCCCAAGTTCTGCAAGGTGTCTAAGACATCCTGAACTTATATAGGTATAGGTTCATAATAAGTGACGTTTCACAACAGATAAGTCTAAGAATCTTCTGCAGGTGGTGGTTTCCATCAGGCCTGCAGTGCCTTTGTTCTCAGAAAACCAGTCATATTCTCAGAACCTCAAACAGTCACGGTGGGGCCAGACATGAGGAGTATGAGCGTAGGCGTTTCCACCTTCTGATAGAGTCTGCAGGGCACATCACTCAAAACAGGTGTTAACACACACACAGAGGTCTCCTGAGAGAGACCTTACAGTATATCATAACACAATTTATTAACCCTTCAAAAGGTATGAGGCCTTGGTTCATGGAGGAGGTGTACTGTATGTCTGCTTCAAACTCACACCCTCAAACACGTAGATCCCTGAACACAGCTCACTTTCCAGCTCACACTCTCAACACCTAGATCCCTGACGCAGCTCACTCTCCAGATCCCAATCACCTGAATTCTATCACCTGTTACACACTGTATGTCATTATCACACACTATTTAGTTCAGTTCATTGCACCCCATAACTCTGAGGTATTGTTTTTTTTGTGACACACATCTTTTAGAGCCCCATTTCCCCGTGATTTACTCCTCCCATGTATGTAGTTTTTTGCCTGCTCACTAACGACGCCTTTTGCCTATTCCCTGCCTGTACTTTAGCCTATCGATTTCCTGTTATCTACCTATTGCCTGATCTCCGGATACGTCACTACCCTTTTCCGCTCTGTACTGTTGCCCTTTTGGACCCCTGTATATGACTTCTGCCTGCCCCTGACCCAGCTACCTGCTTCCTCCTGTGGTCCTTTGCAATAAACACCTGCTGCGTTGAAACCAGTTTCTGTCTCCCCTCGTGTTCATTACAAGAAATGTATTGTGTAGATCCAATATGCCTGTCAGATACTGTAGATTGGAATAGTGTTGAGAATGTGTTCTATTTCTATCTCCAACATGCAGTTCCAGATACAACCCTACCATTAGTTGAAGCAGCCAATCCAATAGTTTCTAAAAAAGTAGTTACTTTCTAGAGATTGTGATCAAATAGTTGTAAAAAGTTGTACTTTTTGGGATTGTTTAAATAGTATTTTTTTCAGATGTTATTGTAATAGTTTCAGTCACCTCCAAAGTAACATTTTGTACCCCCCCCCCCCCAAAAAAATAGTTACTTTCTGTAAAGCATAGTTAAAACTATGTTATCCCAGTTTCGGTGTGTGTGACTTGCAAAGCCTGGGGGCTTTGCAAGACCATAGGCCCACTCTCTCTCTCTCTCTGATACAACAACACAACACACACACACACCACACAACACACACCACACACAACACACACAACACACACACACACACACACACACACACACACACACACACACACACACACACACACACACACCACACACACAACACACACACACACACACACACACACACCACGTTTTGTGGCTGAAGTGTTTGTGTGTGTTCTTGCAAGGCTCTTGCGGGCGCTCTCAAGACACAAATACACACGCAGGAGCACCCATTGTGTTTGGATTTGGCAGGTAGGCGGGGGTGGGCGAATTTCTAATGAAAGCAGGCATAGGATGGCTTTATTGGGCGTGGTGTGGTTTGGTTTGTCTGGTTAGTGTTGGATAGGGACCAGAGGCTTTGAACTGAGCTTGCTTAGGGGGTCTGTGGTTGATGCTTATTGGGGAAAGAGGGGCTTAGCAGGGTGACCTCTTGGAGGGGAAGGAGAGGGGTAGCGGGGTTGGGATAGGAGACCTGAGGCAGTTGGCATCCATATGAACTAGGGTATATGACCTTATGTAACCTATCCCCTGTGCTCCACGTCACCCGTACCTTCCCAACATGACTCTACCTCTGTGGGGTCTTAAAGGGTCCTGGTTGGCATGAAGAGGTTAAAGTCCTGGCTAGGATGATATTTGTCTAGAATGAAAACAGGATTATGGGAGCGCCCTGGTCTCCATCAGGAGAGCACAGGGAACAGAGACGGATCACAGGAGGTGCTAGGCCCTCATAACACCCCCATATTTTATACAGTAAGGCACCTTCAATGTGAGCCTGCCAGGTGTCTCTCACCCAACACCAGGGGCAGGCCGGGGTAAGCTATAGGAGAATATGGCTGCTGTCCTGTTGTGAGTCATAGTGCCAAGCTAACCTTTATAAGGGTGAAGGCTAAAAGGGGATGGCTGGAGACACATGGGTGGTGC
>NC_036847.1:6201896-6244703 GCF_002910315.2 Salvelinus sp. IW2-2015
CTTTTGAGATCTGTGATCAAATAGTTGTAAAAAGTTACTTTTTTGGGATGTGTTTATTTAAAATAGATTTTTTTGATGTGTATTGTAATAGTTTCAGTCACCTCCAAAGTAACATTTTGTACCCCCCCCCCCCCAAAAAAATAGTTACTTTCTGTAAAGCATAGTTTAAAACTATAGTTATCCCAGTTTCCGGTGTGTGTGACTTGCAAACCTGGGGGGCTTTGCAAGACCATAGGCCCACTCTTCTCTCTCTCTCTGATACACACACAACACCACACACACACACACACAAACACCAGCCATCACTACAACCTCAGTCAACTACTCTCAAATAACCATATACATCTTCATATACTTGGACTTTTCCATGTACAACACTACAAGACACCATACACAAACATCAGTCCAACAATTAGCGGACAGTGACACAAATGGGGCAACCACAACAAACAACGCATCCGACTTTTACCAAAAAGAAACACACCCAACAACAAAACCTAGAACGTGCATCGCACTTATGTTATATATGTGTGAGCCTGTTCCCCCGTTTGCGATGTAGCTCTCCCATAAATAGATCTTGTCGTGCTGCTCTATGCCTAACCATTCAGGAACTGCTTGAATCATTTATGAGTTTAAATAAAGCTTCACCTGTGTTGCAATGCTAAGGCTCTGTCATCGATGGATACGATGACTCCACATTGACTACTCGATGCGCCGATATTATAGGCCTTGTTGCACTGCACCAATTCGTCTCTTATTTGGATTTGGCCAGTATGCGGAGGGACAACCACTAGGCCAGAAGCATTCTAAATGTGCAAATTAGAAAGGACCAATAGAGATGGCTCCTTCTCATTGTGAGCACGTGTCAGGACGATGAATGGGTAATGGATTGTCTAGTTGTACCTATCGCAGTGTTTTGCGCGAATAGGTTGAGCTCCCGAGAGGTGCCCTATAGAACTAGAGCCTGCCTTTATGCAGTACTGAACTTTTGAACATTCGCGACATTAGCAGACTCGCGTGCCTATAATATTAGGGAAGTGTGAAGAAAGAGATTGGCACCAACGCTATTCAGCCTGCCAAGAAGCCCTGGGGCCGCCCACCAAACTCAGGACCAGGCAAGGACGGCGATTAATCAGAGAGGCAACAAAAAGAACCAAAGATGACCACTGAAGGCAGCTTCAAAGCTCCACAGCGGAGAATTGGAGTATCTGTCCATAGGACCAGTCCCTGCTGCTTTTACTGAGAAGATTGGCCAGAAAAAAGCATTGCGTTCAAGAACCACATGTTTTGGTGTTTGCCAAAAGCAGTGCAAAGACTCCCCAAACATATGGAAGAAGGTACTCTGGTCAGCATGAGACTAAAAATTGAGCTTTTTTGGCCATCAAGGAAAGAAGCTTATGTCTGGACAAAACCCAACACCATCCTCATCACCCTGACAAACACCATCTCCACAGTGAAGCATAGGTGGTGGCATGCATCATGCGTGGGGATTTTTTTTCATCAGAAGCGACTGGGAGAAACAGGTCAGAATGAGGGAAATGATGGATGGCGTATTGACTTTGGGGGGGGTGAATAGTTTTATGCACGCTCAAGGTTATCAGTTTTTTGTTCACGTATTTCTGTTTGGTTTCAGGTGCTCTGGAGGGTAGAAAACAGATGAATGGTCTTGCAGTGTAAAGCGGGTTTCTGGTGCTAAGTGGGGATCGCGTGACGGACTAGTTGTTAGGCATTGCTAATAATGATCCCATAAGATGAGTATAACTAATCCTCCTTACCGCTACAAATCTATCCTTTTAATTCCTCAGGTTCCTCGCTACATGTCCTCACCCCAGTACTGGCGCTAATCCAACTATCAGGAAACCATATGGACCTAATACGCGAGCCCTGCTTGGTGGAAATGGTACTCTCATAAGTTGCTGGCCTAAGCCACATTGGCCATTGAGAGGTGGATGAATTACGTCCCTGGCTAGGTTTGAATCTTGATGCTGTACAGACATGAAAACAGGACATTATGGGTAGAGAAGCGCCACTGATGGCTCCCATCAGAGAGCACAGGGAACAGAGACTCGGTAGAATTATAAATCCACAGGATTGCGTTCGCTCAATAGTGGGTTGGTCTTCATTAATCTATCCTCTCTATGTATTATTGATAATTTGATATGTGGTAAAAGCACCCTCAATGTAGCCCCTGCCTAGTAAGCAAGAGCGTGTACTCACTACAACCCTCGCCATAAACCTCGCAAATGGGGCATAGGCTGCATTTAATGTATGAATTAAAACCACTTGTCCAAAGTGTCCTCGATTGGTTTAAAAAGCACACAATCAAGCGTGAATAATATAGTGACTTGCTCAAAAATAGAGATATAGATGTCTCGAAAGAAGCAAATTAAAAAATTACTAGAGCTCGAATAGCAATGACACCTTATAATTAGGAGTGTGTATAATGTGCGTACATACACGGTGAAGATAGTGGCCTGCGTGATTGCCCTCAGCCACTGTGGTGCGCCGTAGATTCGCTTTGCACCTACATTCTTCATCCTAGACCAGGTTATCTACTCTATCTTCACAAGACTCTTTTCCACCAGCGTTATATAGAAGATGGGACGATCTATTTCATTGACATAGATACGCTATCATTTCAACATACTCTGTACACACCTGGCGTATATTCCTACAGGGCTCCGTAATGCCCGAGCTATAAAGGGTGCGCGGAATTTGTGGTGCGAGGCGTTCGGTTGGCTCTAAGTGTAGTGTCAATCATATGTCCAATATTCCGAAGAGAGAACACCTTTGCCTGTCCCCTGTTTATGCCAAAAGTGCTCACTCTTCTGCTGTCTTGGCTGTGTCTCTTAAGGGTGCTTTTGTGGTGTTAGGTGCTTGATTTCCACTCTCGAGTAGAGAGGTAACGACAATCCTTCTCTGCTCACCGAAGTCTGAAAGAGCTCTTTTGCTGCGAGCCAGCTCTCGCGCGAGCAGGTTTGTTCAACTTCTATACTCTCTTTGTGGATATAATTTGTCATCTCACAATTGATCACTTATAGCCACGACGTCCTCATACTAGTCTCCCAAGTCCCTGCGCGTGCTGCGATTAAAAACAGACATCCCCACCATAGTCACATGAAGATTGTGCTCCTCATCTCCATCCTCCCACTCCTTAGGTTCACGCGCAGTAGGATCGGTGCAGGTTTTTTAAATATTTGTATTTACCTCATTTATATAATATAGCTAGTGCAGAGCATAAGTACATGATTAAGATATGTATAGTCATGGTTTCCCATCTTCATTTAGCGCACTAACTCGAGACGGCACATTCCTAGAGAGACAAGCCCCGACATTGCACATGCGTGGGCCAACTTCTCTGTGTAGCACCCGTCTCGGCCTATGGGACTCCAATCACCCGGGGACATTTCAGCAGCGTCCAGATGTCGTATGAATCAACGACTACTTTTGACGATTCATGACTAGACCACAATGTTCCCTTATTCAGTGTACTTTTGATGGGAGTGTAACACTCTCTTCCTAATACCTGCACAGTCGAGTGCAGAGCTATTGGCGCTCTAATCTAAGACCCAATGGACACCTTGAGTCCGCTCAAACAGGTGAGTCTCGAATGTTATCGTGCCATACACTATGTAAGTTGACCTCCAATGTTTCTGTGGTTGGGCCAGGTTTAACGTATATTTCAAAATGTAAGATCTAATGTTGTTCCAGTTCATTCTATAGTTGCATCTGTGGAGCTCCTTATTTGGGCAAAACTCTGTACCATACGCGTGATGTGACATGTCTTATTGGGTGCCCTTTTTACTGAGAGAGTATATAGCGCTTAACAAGCTTCTGAACGTCTAACTTATCACATTAATAGAGGGCTATTGAGTTGACTTTTGTGCGTTTACCATTGATACTCGTGTTTGATAGCCTTCTCCTGTAATAGGGTTCTCGACGAAGCACAAATATCCGCGACAAGGAAGTCATAAGTGCTTACATCTCAAAAACGACAATTCCGATACAGACGCGAATTTTTCTCTCTCCAACCTCCCAGCTGACACTCACTGAGATGTACACACTATTTTTGCTCCCCCAATTTGCTCAGTGTTAGACGTAACGACTACAGTTTTTGCCGGTTGAATAATCAGATCTACATGTAATAGGTCGTAGCCAGCTTCTCCTAGAGAAGTCTCCTCTGGATGCGTCGAAATATGCTAATGCTGTTTGTCAGTGTAAGACATGGAGGGAGTCCACTTATACGTTTTCTTAGGTTGACTCTTATCTACGATCATTGTGTGCACCGATATAATTGGAATTTTTCTTCACTGGCAGAAATTATACATTGTTTCTCCTTCCAGACTTGCTTCTTAGCTATTCTGCCCATCTGACAATTGTTCCTAGTTTCAGAGAGAGGCTCTAGCTCGGGTAATCTAATTCCGCTGTGGCACTCGGATATCAAATGGGGCACTACATCACACACACTTGGTTCTTCTTCCTTCATCTCCTCGAGGGTGCCAAATCATAGTCAACGTAGATTGGAATGCGCTAGTTGTGAGGATCAAATGACACATAGTTGACATCGCTCAATCTCAAAAGATATAATTGCACAGAGATACTAGCAAACAGTGACGATATATGGTGACTCCACAAAGTCAATTTATCCATCGCCTATGGGATTACAGACATTACATATTGGAGACAGAAATAATGAGGTGCGATAGAAATTGTAGAGTAAAAGGATATAAAAGCCAACACAACTTACTGTACGGGTACATCTCGCAGAGACATCATTGCTCGAGTCTTTCATTAGGCAAAAGCAGGTCTCCGCGAATCTACTAGTGCACCATGGAAAGAGACCAGTATAGGACCCTTAGGTCCTAAAAACATACTTGACACACCTACTCATATTGCAAAGAGCCGGTTTTCTTTATATTTACCTATTTTCTACATCATGTATATATGTTGACCACGGAGTAGACAGTTATGGGGAGTAATAGGGTATCGAAGAGATCTCATACTGAGATTTTGATAGAAATATAGCGTATGGGATTGAACAATGCTCATGACAGTACACCCAAAGATAATCCCTGATTAAACAAATCTAATATACTATTTATAAAGTATCTCTAGGTATAAGTGCATCATCCGACTCACGGTATAGCTCTTAAGTGAGTACCCCCGATGAGTGGAGCCTATTGAGTGGAAGCCGCAGACCAGATCATTTACTGAATGGAACCGTATAAACACAGAGCCCGTACGAATGGTCATATAGATTAAAACATCCCGCGTCTAGAACCCAGAAACTCTCTCTGTCTCTCTCTCTGAGAATTCTCTTTGCGCCAGTGTGGTAAGGTCTTTGTTATGTAGGAAGTGTTAATGGTACACAAGGATGGGGGTAGGATAATGTAGTTCTGAGAAAGGCAGTTTCCATGCAGGACAGTTCTTCTCTCATGTTTTTGGCTTGAGGACGGCGTTCTCTTCAGTTCATGGTCCTTTGATGTAATGGGAGTTGTACATAGGGCGTTAAACTCTTTCACGCTATCCACAACCCTTTCAGTAACTTGCGATGGAACAAGGTATCAAATCAAAATCAAATCAAACTTCTATTGCCTCACATACACATATTTTAAGCAGATAGTTCATTGCTGGGTTATTGAAATGCTTGTGTTTCCTAGCTCCAACAGTGCAGATGTATCTAAACAATTCACAACAATACACACCAAATCTAAAAGTAAAATAATGGAATTATTATTATAAAATGGAATCCCTCAACAACTGGGGACCCTCAGGGTTGCCGTGCTTCAGTCCCCATCCTGTACTCATTGACCTGCACGGCCAGGCACGACTGCAACACCACTCATTAAGTTTTCCGATGACACAACAGTGGTAGGCCTGATCAGCCTTTAGGGAGGAGGTCAAGACCTTGGCCGCTGGTGGTGCCAAGACAACAACCATCTCCATTCAACCGTGCATCAAGACAAAGGAGATGATTTGTTTTTCCGGACCACAGAAAACAGGGGCCCGAGCACACCCCCATGCTATCGACGGGCTGTAGTGGAGCAGGTTGGGAGCTTCAAGTTCCTCTAGTGTCACACCATCACCAAAACAAACTAATTCATGGCTCACAACACACCAAGACAGTCGTGAGATGAGGGCACCGACAAAGCCCTCTTTCAGGAGGTCTGAAAGATTTGGCATGCGGTCCTCAGATCCTCAAAAAGTTATACAGCCTGCACCATCGAGAGCATCCTGACTGCGTTGCATCACTGAACCTGGTATGCAACTGCTTGGCCTCCGACCGCAAGGCAACTCAGAGGGTAGTGCGTTACGGCCAGTACATCACTGGGCCACTTTCTGGCCATCCCCAGAGGATCCAACCAACACAACGCGGCGACAAAACAACTCTATAAACAAAAGGACTCCAGCCACCCTAGTCATAGACTTTTCCCTCTGCTACCAGCACGGCAAGCCAGGTACCGGAATGCCAAGCCTAGGTCCAAAAGGCTTCTTAACAATTTCTACCCAAACCCATAAGACTCACTTGAACAGCTAATCAAATGGCTACCCAGACTTATTTGCATTGGCCCCACCCCTTCCTCCCCTTTTACGTGCCTGCTACTCTCTGTTATTTATCTATGCATAGTCACTTTTTAACTCTTACCTACCTCAATTTACCTCGGACTAACCGCGTGCACATTGACTCATCTCATTCTTCTCTGCAGATCCTCTCAAGCTCTGTCAGGTTGGATGGGGAGGGTTGCTGCACAGCTATTTTCAGGTCTCTCCAGTTCAATCGGATTCAAGTCCAGGCTCTGGCTGGGTCACTCAAGGACATTCAGAGACTTGTCCCGAAGCCACTCCTGCATTGTCTTGGCTGTGTGCTTGTGGTTGTTGTCCAGTTGGAAGGTGAGCCTTCGCCCCAGTCTGAGGTCCTGAGCGCTCTGGAGCAGGTTTTCATCAAGGATTTCTTTGTAATTTGCTACATTCATCTTTGCCTCAACTAGTCTCCCAGTCCCTGCCGCTGAAAAACATCCCCACAGCATAATGCAGCCACCACCATGTTCCACAGTAGGGATGGTGCCAGGTTTTTAAATATTTTATTTAACCTTTATTTAACTAGGCAAGTCAGTTAAGAACAAATTCTTATTTACAATGACGGCCTATCCGGGATGACACTGGGCCAATTGTGCACCGCCCTATGGGACTCCCAATCACGGCCAGATGTGATACAGCCTGGATTCGAACCAGGGACTGTAGTGACATCTCTTGCACTGAGATGCAGTGCCTTAGACCTCTGCGTCACACAGAAGCCCATGTTTCCTCCAGATGTGACCAATCTTGGTTTCATCAGATCAGAGAATCTTGTTTCTCATGATCTGAGAGTCCTTTAGGTGCCTTTTGGCAAACCCCAAGCGGGCTGTCATGTGCCTTTTACTGAGGAGTGGCTTACGTCTGGCTAATCTACCATAAGTGCCTGATTGGTGTAGTGCTGCAGAGATGGTTGTCCTTCTGTAAGGTTCTCCCATCTCCACAGAGGAAGTCTAGAGCTCTGTCAGAGTAACCATCGGGTTCTTGGTCACCTCCCTGACCAAGGCCCTTCTCCCCCAATTGCTCAGTTTGGCCGGGCGGCCAGCTCTAGGAAGAGTCTTGGAGGGTCAAAGCTTCTTCCATTTAAGAATGAGGMAGGCCACTGTGTTCTTGGGGACCTTCAATGCTGCAGAAATGTTTTGGTACCCTTCCCCAGATCTCTGCCTCGCCACAATCCTATCTCGGAGCTCTCCGGACAATTCCTTCGACTTCATGGCTTGGTTTTTGCTCTGACATGCACTGTCAACTATGGGACCTTATTTAGACAAATCATGTTCAATCAATTGAATTTACCACAGGTGGACTCCAATCAAGTTGTAGAAACATCTCAAGGATGATCAATGGTAAAAGGAAGCAACTGAGCTCAATTTCGAGTCTCATAGCAAAGGGTCGGAATCCTTACAGTACCAGTCAAAAGATTGGACACACCTACTCATTCAAGGCTTTTTCTTTATATTTACTATTTTCTACATTGTAGAATAATAGTGAAGACATCGAAACTTTGAAATAACACATATGGAATCATGTAGTAACCAAAGAACTGTTAAACAAATCTAAATATATTTTAGTTTTTAGATTCTTCACAGTAGCRACCCTTTCCTTTGATGACAGCTTTGCACACTCTTGGCATTCTCTCAACCAGCTTCATGTGGAATGCTTTTCCAACAGTCTTGAAGTAGTTCCCATATATGCTGAGCACTTGTTGGCTGCTTTTCCTTCACTCCGCGGTCCAACTCATCCCAAACCATCTCAATTGGGTTGAGGTCGGGTGATTGTAGAGGCCAGGTCATCTGATGCAGCGCTCCATCACTCTCCTTCTTTGTCAAATAGCCCTTACACAGCCTGAAGGTGTGTTTTGGGTCATTGTCCTGTTGAAAACAAATGATAGTCCCACTACGCGCAAACCAGATGGGATGGTGTATTGCTGCATAATGCTGTGGTTGCCATGCTGGTGTCGCCAGCAAAGCACTCACACACCTCACACCTCCTCCTCCATGCTTCACGGTGGGAACCACACATGCGGAGACAATCCGTTCACCTACTCCGCATCTCACAAAGACAGGGCGGTTGGAACCAAAAATCTCAAATTTGGACTCATCAGACCAAAGGACAGATTTCCACCGGTCTAATATCCATTGCTCGTGTTTCTTGACCCAAGCAATCTCTTCTTATTATTGGTGTCCTTTAGTAGTGGTTTCTTTGCAGCAATTCGACCATGAATGCCTGATTCACGAATGATGGAGGCCACTGTGTTCTTGGGGACCTTCAATGCTGCAGACATTTTTTGGAACCCCTCCCCAGATCTGTGCCTCGACACAATCCTGTCTCGGCACTCTACGGACAATTCCTTCGACCTCATGGCTTGGTTTTTGCTCTGACATGCACTGTCAACTGTGGGACCTTATATAGACAGGTGTGTGTCTTTCCAAATCATGTCCAATCAATTGAATTTACCACAGGTGGACTCCAATCAAGTGGTAGAAACATCTCAAGGATGATACATGGAAACAGGATGCACCTGAGCTCAATTTCGAGTCTCATAGTAAAGGGTCTGAATACTTATGTACATAACGTATTTCTGTTTGTTATCTTTCATAAATGTGCAAACATTTCTAAAAACCTGTTTTAGCTTTTGTCATTATGGGGTGTTGTGTGTTGATTGATGAGGATTATTTGATACATTTTAGAATAAGGTTGTAACATAACAACATGTGGAGTAAGTCAAGGGGTCTGAATACTTTCCAAAGGCACTGTATACTGTATTCTATTCTACTGTATTTTAGCCAATGCCACTCTGACATTGCTCGTCTTAATATTTATATATTTGTTAGTTCCATTCCTTTACTTTTAGATTTGTGTGTATTGTTGTGAATTGTTAGATACTACCGCACTTTTGGAGCTAGGAACACAAGCATTTTGCTCCCCCTACAATAACATCTACTAAATATGTGTATGTGACAAATAAAATTTGATTTGATTTGATGCCGCTGTGAAAGGTCGAAAGCTGCAATTGATACCTGAAAATTCTGCAGAAAAATGAAAAGCCATTTTCAAACATTGCAAACAGTTGGATGCTTAGCAAAAACAACTTTGAACCTCTTTGTCCATCTAAGGGGAATGGTTCTGTTTCAAACACACACTATACCATTTTAAAGGGATAGTTTACTCGAAATGCAAACTAACATGATTTTCCACCTACCTTGGCTGTAGTTTATTCAAGAAGGCAGTTTTGAAATATTTAGTTTCCTTTCAACACTTAGTAGCCATATTTTGTTACTGTTAGCATTACAATTATGGCCAGGCACCACAGGCTGAAATTACATTTTTGACACTACCTATCAATTTTGAGATTTGTTGATATTTTGGTCTATTAATATTAGTTTTTTCTAAAAGTTAACATAAAAATGTCAAAACCTTGATGAAAATATATATTTTCTTCAGTTTATCATACTAGCATTAACATTTTTATAAATTTTAACCACTTTAAAATGGACATAAATCAATAATTTCAAAGCTCAATTCAGTATATTTCTTTAACTGCCATTTCCCAAAGGTCCCACATGCCAACTCCTTTTTCTCAGCTTCAGAAGCATCTGTGTAACAGTATAGCTTCCGTCCCTCTCCTCGCCCCTACCTGGGCTCGAACCAGGGACCCTCTGCACACATCAACAACTGCCGCCCACGAAACATCATTACCTATCGCTCCACAAAAGCCCTTGCAGAGCAAGGGGATCAACTACTTCAAGGTCTCAGAGCGAGTGACATCACCGATTGAAATGCTATTAGCGCTCACCCCGCTAACTAGCTAGCCATTTCACATCTGTATTCACCAAATGTTGTGTGGTTATCCTCAAATATATTCTCCAGACTTTTTGGGAATTGTTGATATGCTGTCCAATTTTTTTATGCTGGAAATGTTTTATTCTACATACCATTTTATTTGGAAAAATGCACCAAACATTCATTTTACGTACTTGTCTTTAGCATTTTACAGATAGAAAGATTAAAATAGTTTTCTATCCACAATCTACTCTGGAAGTCCGGGTCCTGGAGTATCTTAACAAAATAAAATAAAAATATTTAGGCTGATTTCATCCAGTGTCCAGAAAAATAACTTTCAGTCGTATGCTAATGATGTGCATTTTTAATTAGATATTGGCTCATTTGCATATTTCAATAAAATATTTCAGAAACATTTTAAAACAAAAAGTATTTTATTTGTATCTGCATGCAACTGGTAAAAGTTAATTGTGATATGATTAAGATAAAAACATTTCCCTATTAGGGTGTGGTGCCTGGCCTTAAACTGTTTGTGTGCGTGCCTGTGAAATAAAACTTTTGGAGGAACATTTTAATAGCATGTTGTGACATAATACTTTGATCATTGCATTTTAACTGCATAGCAATGAGCTGAGAGTTTTTGTAACCACTGTTCACAAGAGGAATAGTGACTGTTCCTTATTCCACTTATGTAATATATACAGTATATATATATATATATTAATTTAACCTTTATTTAACTAGGCAAGTCAGTTAAGAACAAATTCTTATTTACAATGATGGCCTACACCGGCCAAACCCGGACGAGGCTGGGCCAATTGTGCGCCACCCTATGGGACTCCCAATCACGGACGGTTGTGATACAGCCTGGAATCGAACCAGTGTCTGTAGTGACGTCTCTAGCACTGAGATGCAGTGCCTTAGACRGCTGCGCCACTCGGGAGCCYWGTGAGCCATTATTATGTGCTTATAAAGCAATTTCCAAAGTCCTATGTAACAACAATGTTGTTATTGTAATAATCACAAAGTTACTACTGTAAACTTGATGTAAAGTGTTACTGTATTGCCATACGTCTCACTCGTTATGAAAATAGTGAGTGAGACATTTTGGAGGAACAAAAGTGGTCTACTTTAATGTTGTGGTGAGTCCATGTCCCTCATGTATTTCATTCTAGGCTATATGCAATATTAAGATTCATTTCTAAGAGCCCTCCAAACCGTGTGCTTATGATCATGCATTTAGACCAATTCAACTAACTGTTGTAATTTTTGGTTCTTCATCAAATATGTGGCAGCCATCAAATACAATTTTTTTTGTTTTCAAATACCTTCAAATATTATTTGGTTTTCTGTGAGGTATTCAAAATATATATATATTTTTTCTGAGACCTTTATTTGAATATCAAAGAAAATAGTTACATTTTAGTTTAAACTCTATATAAACTATATTAGATTACTTTGAGTATTTGAAAAGTTGGTATTTTCAAATAAACCACAAAATACAACTATTTTCTGCCCAGGTCTGACACACACACACAGACACGCCCCAGGCTAATTTCCCATTTCCATGTGGCGCCTAAACCTAATCCTCCAGTGTGACTCAACCAAAATGGGTCCCAGAGGTCTACCCCCCCGCCTCCTCACCAACTCTACCCAAACAATATACAGAAATACATATACAGTTGAAGTCAGAAGTGTACATACACCTTAGCCAAATACATTTAAACTCAGTTTTTCACAATTCCTGACATTTAATCCTAGTAAAAATTCKCTGTTTTACGTCAGTTAGGATCATCCCTTTATTTTAAGAATGGGAAATGTCAGAATAACAGTAGAGAGAATGATTTTTTCAGCTTTTATTTCTTTCATCACATTCCCAGTGGGTCAGAAGTTTACATACACTCAATTAGTATTTGGTAGCATTGCCTTTAAATTGTTTAACTTGGGTCGAACGTGTCGGGTAGCCTTCCACAAGCTTCCCACAATAAATTGGGTGAATTATTGGCCCATTCCTCCTGACAGAGCTGGTGTAACTGAGTCAGGTTTGTAGGCCTCCTTGCTCACACACACTTTTTCAGTTCTACCCACACATTTTCTATAGGATTGAGGTCAGGGCTTTGTGATGGCCACTCCAATACCTTGACTTTGTTGTCCTTAAGCCATTTTGCCACAACTTTGGAAGTATGCTTGGGGTCATTGTCCATTTGGAAGACCCATTTTCGACCAAGCTTTAACTTCCTGACTGATGTCTTGAGATGTTGCTTCAATATATCCACATCATTTTCCTGCCTCATGATGCCATCTATTTTGTGAAGTGCACCAGTCCCTCCTGCAGCAAAGCACCCCCACAACATGATGCTGCCACCCACGTGATTCACTTTTGGGATGGTGTTTTTCAGCTTGCAAGCATCCCCCTTTTTCCTCCAAACATAACGATGGTCATTATGGCCAAACAGTTCTATTTTTGTTTTATCAGACCAGAGGACATTTCTCCAAAAAGTARGATCTTTGTCCCCATGTGCAGTTGCAAACCGTAGTCTGGCTTTTTTATGGCGGTTTTGGAGCAGTGGCTTCTTCCTTGCTGAGCGGTCTTTCAGGTTATGTTGATATAGGACTCGTTTTACTGTGGATATAGATACTTTTGTACCTGTTTCCCCCAGCATCTTTACAAGGTCCTTTGCTGTTGTTCTGGGATTGATTTGCACTTTTCGCACCAAAGTACGTTCATCTCTAGGAGACAGAACACATCTCCTTCCTGAGCGGTATGATGGCTGCGTGGTCCCATGGTGTTTATACTTGCGTATTATTGTTTGTACAGATGAACGTGGTACCTTCAGGCGTTTGGAAATTGCTCCCAAGAATGAACCAGACTTGTGGAGCTAGCTAGTTAGCTATTAGCATTAGCGATTAACATTATTTTAGGCACATGCCAGCTTCTTTAGACTAACTAACTTGCGTTTTGCAGTGAACAAGATACACAAACTGATAGCATAATTGAGAAAACATGTGGATTCATATTTAGATGCAATGTGGAAAGCAGCATCGTTCTTGCTTTGGAAGAATATATGTTGAATGCATGGGGCAGCAGGTAGCCTACCGGTTAAGAGCGAATCCCCAAGCCGTCTAAGTGAAAAATCCATCCTTGAGCCTAAACCTAATTGCTCCTGTAAATCGCTCTGGATAAGAGCGTCTGCTAAATGACTAAAATGTAAATGCATGAATTGACAGCATGCTGAGAGAATTAACAGCACGGAGGAACTGTGTGCTGCCTGCTTGGTGTTTGTGGCCTGGGAACTGGATGCAAGAGGCAGCCTGTCTTGTTTGAGTAGTGTAGAAAAGAGTGTTGTGGAAAAATATTGTTACGCATTTAAGTTTTCATTGGATTTTCTTCTAGTGCTCAGAAAAATAAAACCCCAGGCCGCACAGCAAAATATTTCTGCTCATTTTAGAGCCTTGCTCACAGGACAAAATCAATCAAATGTAGTGGATACCACTTTAAATGTCAACGAGCATGACCTCTTAGTGGGCAGATTACTCATAATAAGATATAATTGTGTCTTTTGTTGTGTGAGGATGAAACAATCCATCTCACCTCCCTTAGCGTTAAGCGTTGATTAGCCTACAGAGGCAGCCCTGTATAGAGACCGTAGCAGCAGCAGGCCCCAGCCTGGCCTTGGTCAACACACCAGCCTTTCCCACACACTCTACCCAGCCCAGGGCCCAGACTCCCCAGGGAGCCACAGATTAGCCCTGGCCAAAAACCACTAATCCCATCATATACTTCCACACACATACCTCCACCCCACCCCAACCCAGCCCAGCCTAACCAAGCCTCAGCCACCCCAGCCATAGGCCAGCCAGGCCCTCTCCTCTCCTCACTGACTGCCTGGCTACGTACATACAGGCTCATTGCAAACAGTCACTGAGGGGGAGAGGTGAAGAGGTCTGCCTGCTTTTAACCGCACAAGTCCATATCCAGCATTGTAGCATTTGTACTGCCCATTTTAACTACTGGTTGGTTTAAATAGGGTTTGAATTGGGAAAACTTGGGGAAACTCTTGGAGAGAAATCATGTTGAAGTGGTATTGAAGCTGAGCAGTCTTGTGAGTCGTTTCTTTTGTGAAATACAACAGGTTGGTGGCTATAGAGCCATACCTTTATCACAAGTATCTGATAATTTCACAGCCAGTTGAGCGGCAACTAAGAGGGGTCAAGGGGTCAGGGGTTAAAACCACAGAACCTCCTACTGGTGTATTGTGTTACCTGGGGCTGAGGGACGCAGGTCAGGGCTAGAGCTGGTGTAATCCTAGTGAGTGTTCTATGGAGAGAGAGAGAGCAGGGGGGGTGTCTCAGCCACATCAATGGAGCTCCACAATCACTCTCCTTCCACCAACTTAATATCCTGTGTGGCATTACATTGTTGGGTCAGGCCACCATTCTTACGCTCCTTTCTTTTCTCTCTCCCTCTGTTTTCAATAGCTCTTCTGTGCGTCCACTCTCCATCAATAATCCACCACTCTAAACCTCTGTTCTCCCCAGAGGGCATTCAAAAAGTCCCCCAAAACCAAACTAAAAGCAGATTATGATTCTTGGTTAAAACCCGGACTATGAGGAATGAGGAGAGCGAGAGCCATTCCACATATACGGATGACTATTTCCCCCCTAAAGAAAGCAAGGATCCACTCCATCTTTTGAGATGACTATTTCGGACAATGGACAGAAACAGTCCACCCTCAGGGTTTACCATCTTGCTTCAAGATTATCATACCACCTTCAAACTAGACAATGTAGGGGGGACTATTCTGCTCTAAGTGATTACAATTCTGCACCATGCTGACAATTCTGGGGAGTCCTCCTTTATTTGGATTACCTCATCCTCAACCAGAGGGAAGAATTCGTTTAGTTTTCTGAATGGAGGGACTGAGGAAGAGATGGAGGGAGGGAGCAGCGGAGGGAAATCATTAAAATCCAATGATGAGAAAGGGCCCCCAGTGAAGAATCCCAACTCTGTCTTCCCCCCATTCACCCTCCCACCTCTGCCCTTCACATCCCAAAACTCCCACCTCTCGTTGCCTGGATGGCAGTAGTATGCCTACAAGGCAAAGAGCAGTAACTACGCAAACAGTCCCTCTGTGCCGTGGACGAAGGTCTCTGTAAGGTTTACCCTGGGATGACTAGGTGGTCCGGCTCTGAGGCTCTGAAGTCAGTCTGATGGTGTAAACACTCTTAAATCATCACATGATCTCATCACCAGCCCTCCACTCCAGCTCCTCAATGAGAGCTGCTTATGTTAAACTAGAGAGAGAGAGTCCAGAGGATGGGGGGATGGAAGGGGTCCAAGCTGTTTCAGTGTTCAGTAACAATGGTGCTGGAGATAGGTGACTGAGTAGTTAGGTTGTCTGGGTTGCCAGATGCTGGATCAAACTCTGCCTATGTGAACGTATGCTACTACTGATGGGCCTAGGGCCAACTATATTACTGATGGGCCTAGGGCCAACTATACTACTGATGGGCCTAGGGCCAAACTATACTAACTGATGGCCTAGGACCAACACTATACCTACTGATGGCTAGGCCAACTATACTACTGATGGCGCTAGGCCAACTATACTACTGATGGCCTAGGGCCAACTAATCTTACACTGATGGCCTAGGGCCAACTATACTACTGATGGGCCTAGGGCCAACTATACTACTGATGGGCCTAGGGGGCCAACTATACTACCGAGGCCGTAGGGCCAACTATACTACTGATGGGCCTTAGGCCAACTATATACTACTAAGCATGGGCCTAGGCGCAACTATACTACTGATGGGCCTAGGGCCAACTATCATATTACCGATTGGCCTAGGGCCAACTATACTACCTGATGGCCTAGGCCAACTATACTACTGATGGCCTAGGCCAAACTATACTACTGATGGGCTAGACCCAACTATACTACTGATGGGCCTGGGCCAAAAACTATACTACGATGGGCTAGAGCCACCTTAACTACAGATGGTGCGAGGGCCAACTATACTACCGATGGGCCTAGGGCCAACTATACTACCGATGGGCACTAGGCCAACTATACTACCGACGGGCCTAGGGCCAACTATCACTACCGAGGGACCTTAGGGCCAACTATACTACTGATGTGGCCTAGGCAACTATACTACGATGGGCCTAAGGGCCAACTATACTACCGATTGGCCTAGAGCAACTATACTACCGATGGGCCTAGGGCCCACTATACTAACCGAGGCCTAGGGCAGCCACTATAACTACTTGATAGGGCCTAGGGCAACTATACTACTGGTATGGAGCCTAGCGGCCAACTATACTACCGATGGGCCTAGGGCCAACTATACTACCGATGGGCCTAGGGCCAACTATACTACCGATGGGCCTAGAGCCAACTATACTACTGATGGGCCTAGGGCCAACTATTCTACTGCCATCCAGTTGTAACCTTCTCACCAGACTCGTTTAGATCGGCATGGGAACAAAGGTGAAAAGGACATCTTAGTAAATGAACTTCTTATGCATTCAGAGTTCAGAGTAGGGATGTGCACAGTTATTTGAATATTGAAATATCAGAACGGACGTTACTATTCAAATACTTGTGCGAGTATTCATTTTTGTGAGAGAAAAAAACATTATAGGCCTATTTTAACACTGAAAGGATTTTAGTAAATTAAAGTCAAATATCCATGTGACATTGTTACACACAAGGATATACCATGACATTTCAAATAATGAATAAAACAACCAACTGTAGTTTTTATGACGTGCACGGGGCGCCTTCACGTGTAGCTTGTTGTTCATGTTGGCCAATCAAAGCGGCAAAGAGGCTCAAAGTGTAGCAAGTGGAGTGAGAGTTGGCTAATGCAATGCAAGAAGGAATATAATGACGGAATTTAAAAGTCAGCGAAACGAGAAGTAGTAGACTACGATGAGCAACCAACAGGTTGGCTTTGTTTTATTTCATGTAGTTGGGGAGAAAGCGCAGCACGGGACCTCAATTAGCCTAGCTAGCTATAGCTGACTAGTTAGCTAGCTTCTCTAGGCTAGCTAGCTAGCTATAGCTGACTAGTTAGCTAGCTTCTCTAGGCTAGCCCAGTCAAGACAGGCACTGTTATATGGGATGATAAATAACATTGTGGCTGCTACAAGTTAAGTTACGAGTTACTAGTCTTGGCTGTAGCCGAGTTGCCGTGGCGTCTCTCTCTCTTCCTCCGCCTGCGCTGACTTGCTCCTATCTCATACATTACAAACCAGCCCATTCACAGCTGCAGCAATAGAGTAAAAAACATACATAAAAAAACAAAAAAATACTTGTATTTCGAATATCCGCATATCCAACAAATATTCATGATACTCTTTTAATAGTGAAAATATTTCAAATCCCCTTCAAATCCTACTTCAGAGCCTCCACTAGTCATCCCAGCATAAACCTTACAGAGCCCTGTGCCCACGGCTCAGAGGCCAGGTTGAGGCCGGGGTGGAATATGAGATGGGAGGTCTAGGTTGAGGTGTGTGGGGGGGGGGGGTCATAATGGATGTCTTCACCAAGGGGTCAGGGGTCAGGGGGGCGGTGGTAATACCCTCCACTAGGCTGTGGCCATGCGGTGATCTCCGCATGGTTACGCCGGAGGCCGGCCTTCTCTCACCTCAGCAGCCTCCTCCTCAGCATCACAGAGCCTACAATCCATCATGGAGGCCAGTCACTATCTTTCATACGGTCTTAGTCGCTAAGCCTCCTGCTGTGTAGTCTCATTTCCCCCTGACACTCTCCCGAAAACTCCCTTTAACACACAAACACACTCACACATCCACCTCCTCAGTGAGGAGTCATTTCTCATTCCTCTGTCCAAAGCCACTGAATTTTCCCTGGGAGGGCATTCTTCACACATCCAGCAGTGTGACATCCACCATTAAGGCCCCATTCCTCAAGCACACGGAAGTGTCACAACACATTAGGGCCCGAGCCGACACCAGCGTACACACGCACACACAATGGTGCCATAGATGAACCGCATTACCCACACTCCCTCACTCATCACCTTCAGAACCTAACCTTTTATTAACCAGGTCGCCCTGCTGTGATGACTAATCTCCCTGTCAGAGCCCGCCACGATCAGGAAAACATTTGCTTAGAACTCATTTTCTCCAAACGGCCCCAATAACACAGTCGCTTTAGGGAGATCCGAGCGCATTTACGTCACACATCCCTACAGCAAACACACAATCCCTGACTAGGAATGCATGTTCAAATGAAACAGGCAAGAATCACAACCCGGTTGGACCGTCTCAGTGGGGGGTATGTTATCACAGTTAGGTTTCCCATCGCTACAGAGGAGCTGTGTTTTTACATCGCAATATGCCTTACCTGGGGTTGCTGTGAGCAACAGTGCGTGCCAAGCTAAAACGTTCCCATAAGTCGTTTGTGCTTTACGTTGCAGGAGGACAGTGAAGCTTTTTTTTCTCCACTGCTTGTTGATCCATTAGTGCACGAGGGCAGAATGTTTCAGAATGTTCCCCACATTGTTTGTTTATGTATGAGGTGTAGGATAGCAGAACCTCGCTCTCTCCGTAAGCCTGAGAGATGCAACCATTTTCTCTTTTTATGTTTGGGCATTAATCAAAGTTGCAGATTCACTAAAAGCCTCCCCTACTGTATACAGTCCATGGAGTACGGAAAGACATTCCAATACAGGACATCAACTGTTTCCCTGCGTACGCTACTTTCCATTCAGATCAGGAGTGCAGACCGCCGTTACCGATTAGCCTACTGAGGTGTATTATGATGTGACTGCTGCCTGGGGGCCTTATTGAATACAGGGGCCCTTGGGGAGTAAATGAGGGGCCCCTCGGGGACTGACACGTGGCTATTTCTCCACACCACATGCCTCATGCTCTCTGATTTATATGTCAAACATCCATCTTTCCCTGTGTCTTGGCCAGGCAGGATGAAAAGCGTTAGAGGAGTGTGGGGGGGGACAGAAGCCTTGTCCACACACTCGAGGGCCAGGAGAGGAAAGTCCATTGGGAGTTTGGGGGAGGAAAGTGGAGACACAGAGGATAAGTGAAAAATGCCCCTCTGATGTCTCTGTATCTAAAGTCCTCGGTAACAGTTTAGCAGTGGGGATTAAATAGGAGCTGAGTTTCAGAGTTTCACTGTAAGGTTATGCCTCCACAACCCCCTAACCCCTTTAGCCTCACCTACGCAGACTCCCCTCCGGCCTTCACCTCTCAGCTGCTGGGAGATGAATCAGGAGCAGGCTGGAGGTGGGGGACCAGAGGGAGGAGACCCAGGCCGGGCTGGAACGTTCCTCCATGTTGGGTCCTGGGCTTACTGCCTGATTGCTGGTCATTACCCCCTCATTACTGGGTCGGACAACCAGCTCACACAATGAATGAGGCTAAACGGTGTGTGTGCGTTTGTGTGTGCGTTTGTGTGTGCGTTTGTGGGTGCGTTTGTGTGTGCYTTTGTGTATGTGTGTGCAACACAAGCGTCAGGTTGCTGACATCCAATAATGACGGATGGTTTGAAAAATCATAAAAGAAAAAAGGGGCAGAAACAGACCCCGTTATACACACAAAGACATGCACACCAACAAAACATCCTGTATCTATTCCCACTCACACAGGGACTTCCACACGTATGTCCACAAGCATGCAGGCCACGGTGATTGCACTGCCCTTCTCCTGGACAGATTAGGTTTGTCTGGGACCAATTTTCCTCTCTGGGCTGCGGGGTGCAGGCGACCCTTCACCGAGCACGCTCTGTTTGGACACGGATAATCAGCACTGATCACTCCACAAGCAGGGGCTGCCGGAGAGGGGAGGGGGGCGGTGAAGGGGGCTACCAACCTCATAGGACGAACGGTCATGGAAAGACAATGCAATAACGTAAGGCTAGAGGCTATGCTGCCCTACAAATGCAAAAACGCAGTAACGACGTAATTTCTTTCTTCTGCAAAATCTGACTTCTAGACAGACAGCAATTTCTGATGCTCCATGATATACTCTGATCAACTGGCCTTTTCTTGTGTCAGGAAACGAAACACCACATTAATCAGATGATAAACCTGGCCATTACAACAGGTCGAAGATTTCTGGACCTGCGTTCTGCCTTTGCAGGGCAGCGTAGTAATTGACGGCAACCACAGATGTAAGCTACAGTTGACGTGACCACATAGAAAGGGTTACATGACCACACATACAGGACGTGTGACCGTGGGTGAGGGAGAGGTGACCTTGAAGAGGAGTTCCGCGTGACCTCGCAGATCTAAATACCCCCCGTGTCGCYTACGACCACGACCGCAGGGGGTAGATGGAGTAACGTTACTTGAAAAGGTTCCAAGGAGTCGAGTCTTTTCACGTCCTAAAACATCCCCCAAGATCATTCATTTCAAGACATTTGGGGGTTTTCAGAATAAATGGAATGTGTTCTGTGGGAAAAGGGTTCAAGTGTAGAGCAACCGACTATGTATCCTTCAACACCAATTGACTGGCTGTGTGTTGTCTGTACACTTTGTTCGTACGTCAGCACTCCTCCGCTGTCTGCAACCTGCCTGCTGTGGGGAGAGGAGATACGTCTTCATCGGTCGTAAATAAAAGCTCATTCAAGTTCGGCGTGTGTTTCATATGAAAACAGAACAAGTCCGTCCCTGGAAACACATGTTGCCCTGTGATAACCCTGTCATCAATCGGAAACTTGAAAGTTTCAAGTTCAAAACCTGGAAAATATATGAATCTGGGATTGGGAGGGAAGTGTATCATAAAACTATCTAACGGAGTACAAAGATCATGTCTGTCCACAGATAAATAAGTTGGTGTCTAGGTTAAAGAAAAACATGTACTGAAGCTGGGGACGGGTCTAACTGATCATGCTCAGTACGGCCGCTTTGCAGTGTGAAGTCTACAGCTCTCTCTAGGCCAGTGGTTTTCCCTCAGGTTAAAGGTCACGTTATGTTTTGTCTTACTTTCTAATGACCTCTACTCATTGTTCTACGGCGGGAGTACGGGATGCACCTCTGACCACAGGGAGAAACCCCATCCAACTGGGCCTACTGGGACCCAGTATTGTCACAGTTACACCTGTGGGATATTCAGTAAGTCAGGGGTAAAGAGTCAAGGGGTCAGGGGTCATGGGGTCAGTGGTCATGAGTGAGTGAGCCAAAAGTCTCCAGAAGAGACATAAAATGGAGGATAATAAACACATGAAGGAGGGGGAGAGTCGATGGAGTACTATCCACTTTCAAATCATCTCTGTAAAAGCCTGATCATTCTGTGAAGGAAACAGGATGAGGGAAGGTAGGAGAGATGATGGTACATCTTTATTACTGAGCCACAGCTGCTCAACCCTTAAAAGCTTCCCTGGACTAAACCCAGCTAAATCCTCTGTCTGTCTGCATGGGAAAAGTGGCTGGTTGCGTCCCAGTCCGAGTTGGGTTTTGTTGTACTGCCTGTGTGTGTGTGTGTGTGTGTGTGTGTGTGTGTGTGTGTGTGTGTGTGTGTGTGTGTGTGTGTGTGTGTGTGTGTGTGTGTGTGTGTGTGTGTGTGTGTGTGTGTGTGTGTGTGTGTGTGTGTGTGTGTGTGTGTGTGTGTGTGTGTGTGTGTGTGTTGCGTGTCCGTGTGTGTGTGTGTGTGTGTGTGTAGAGGCAGTGTGCTGTGATATGGAGTGTAATGATAATGTTCCTCCTGCTTCTCAGAGCTGATTGACAGCTGTGATTGGCAGCCGTGAGTTTAGTGGAGCCTTAAGGGCAGAAACACACAGCCTGTTGAATGACTGGCACACTACGGTAAAACCACACACAACACACACACACACACACACACACCACACACACAACACACACACACACACACACACACACACACACACACACACACACACACACACACACACACCACACACACACACCCCACACACACACACACACACACAGAGAGAGAGAGTGTAATGCCATATATGTATACACACACATATACACACAGGTTGTACACATGCACTGAAATCGAACCATTGTAATCAAAACACACACACGCACGCCCATTATATAAGGATTATCTTTCTCTCCCCCCGAGTGTGTCTGGGCAGGGTCGGTCCAGGAGAGTTTTAATGAAGCCTGCCCTCTGTCTCTCTCTGTCCCTCTCAAAGAGCGGGGTCACCTCACCGCCATGGCAACGCCTGCAGCCGTGCTCGGGTCCCGGGGATCCTGGGAAGGGAGCTGGAGGAATGCGGTATCTGATTGCCTGCCTCATGGAGAGGTGGACAGGCTCGTTGCCCCCTCACCACGTATCACATGTCCGCTAAGACAACTCAGCTACGTCTAAGCCCCAGAACCATCCATCTGACACACACCACACACAGCCGAGCCATCCTATGGAGCATGGACACGGCCTGGGGGATAGGCTGTGAAGGTGGGAGCGTGCCATCCTATGGAGCATGGACACGGCCTGGGGGATAGGGCTGTGTAGGTGGAGGTGCCATCCTATGGAGCATGGACACGGCCTGGGGGATAGGGCTGTGAAGGTGGAGGTGCCCCTATGGAGCATGGACACGGCCTGGGGATAGGGCTGTGAAGGTGGAGGTGCCATCCTATGGAGCATGGACACGGCCTGGGGATAGGGCTGTGAAGGTGGAGGTGCCATCCTATGGAGCATGGACACGGCCTGGGGGATAGGGCTGTGAAGGTGGAGGTGCCATCCTATGGAGCATGGACACGGCTGGGGGATAGGGCTGTGAAGGTGAGGATCCATCCTATGGAGCATGGACACGGCCTGGGGGATAGGGCTGTGAAGGTGGAGGTGCCATCCTATGGAGCATGGACACCGGCCTGGGGGATAGGGCTGTGAAGGTGGAGGTGCCATCCTATGGGAGCATGACACGGCCTGGGGGATAGGGCTGTGAAGGTGGAGGAGGCCATCCTATGGAGCATGGACACGGCCTGGGGGATAGGGCTGTGAAGGTGGAGGTGCCATCCTATGGAGCATGGACACGGCCTGGGGATAGGCTGTGAAGGTGGAGGTGCCATCCTATGGAGCATGGACACGGCCTGTGGGATAGGGCTGTGAAGGTGGAGGTGCCATCCTATGGAGCATGGACACGGCCTGGGGATAGGGCTGTGAAGGTGGAGGTGCCTCCTATGAGCATGGACACGGCCTGGGGATAGGGCTGTGAATGGGAGGCTGCCATCCTACTGGAGCATGGACACGGCCTGTTGGGATAGGGCTGTGAAGGTGGAAGGTGCCATCCTATGGAGCATGGACACGGCCTGGGGGATAGGGCTGTGAAGGTGGAGGTGCCATCCTATGGAGCATGGACACGGCCTGTGGGATAGGCTGTGAAGGTGGAGGTGCCATCCTATGGAGCATGGACACGGCCTGGGGGATAGGGCTGTGTAGGTGGAGGTGCCATCCTATGGAGCATGGACACGGCCTGGGGGATAGGGCTGTGAAGGTGGAGGTGCCATCCTAATGGAGCATGGACACGGCCTGGGGGATAGGGCTGTGAAGGTGGAGGTGCCATCCTATGGAGCATGGACACGGCCTGGGGGATAGGCTGTGAAGGTGGAGGTGCCATCCTATGGAGCATGGACACGGCCTGGGGGATAGGGCTGTGAAGGTGGAGGATCCATCCTATGAAGCATGGACACGGCCTGGGGGATAGGGCTGTGAAGGTGGAGGTGCCCCATCCAGATGGAGCATGGACACGGCCTGGGGGATAGGGCTGTGAAGGTGGAGGTGCCATCCCAAGTGCAGGGCTCATATTTGAGCTGCACACAGACTATACAGAGAGGTGTGTAAAATGTTAGCATGAGTGAGCACGTTGGTTTTATAGGAATTCAGTTCCATCCCAACCGCCATTCCAACTGCCACTAAGGAGCGAGCCTTTGCATGGGGTCACTGACCTACCAATAGCGATCCAGCGTTCAACCCTTCGAATAATCTGTAATACACTTTTTTGGGTGTATAAAATGTATATTGAAATCTTCCTGTCATGTAATAGGTGAAATCACAGTCCTCTGCAGCTATGCGGGATGTCTAGGCGGTACGGACACAAATCCACCGTCACCGCACGCAAAGGACACAGCACACATAATGGCACTTGACAGGTAAGGAATACACAGAGCCTCTGCAATACCTATTTACCTGTGCTTACCTGCTTTTCGTTAGCGCGCTGTCTCTCCGGTCGGGGCTGAGAGCCGTCTTCTCTTCCTCAGCCTCTCGTTGTGACGGGCAACTGGGCCAACCCCCCCCAGCTCCAGGCCCCATGGGATCCCCAGTTGTCCTATCGTCAACCCCAGGAAGAGCTGCTCCTCTTCTGCCTGGCGTCCCGATCTAGGCCCAGGACTAATCAGGCCTTCACCTCATCTGACAGCAACACAGACTGATAACATGTCAAGGCCGGGAGAAATCCTTAAGGAACCGATTCAACACCTATAATGTATAGGATTTATCTTCACACTGGCGCTCCTATATGTCAAGCTGCTGGAGGGAACAACAACATTTGAAAGCACAGATGTCCGTGTCATATCAATTTACAGGTTCTGATGCAAACTAAGTCTTCACTTGAGTGTTTACACAGAACCTGCAGATTTATGTGCCATAAAAGCAAACATGGTTGRTGTGCCAACGCATGCTCCGCTTACGATCTCAGTGTATTCATCCAACGGATGTCCCATCGATGTCCCTTTCAGGTTGTTGACTGTGGTATTAAATATGTCCTGTTTTGACTGCTGGATGCCAGGGAGGAGGAGGAGGATGGGTTCTAGGAGACAGATCAGCAGAGGGTCTATCGAGCCGCATCAGTGTAGCTGGGTAATGGAGAAAGAGCCTGTCTGCGTGTCACTGAGTCAGAGAGGAGAAACTTCCATACTCTGCTTCTGAGGTAATCAGTTACGATCCAAGTTTGGAGCTTGGCCATCAATTTCCCATGCATACCGACATGCATAACACATAATGCGCGCGAGCAAACACACACACACATACACACGCACGCACAAAAACACACACGCACACACACACACACGCACAACCCCACAACCCCACAATCCCAAACCTGTGGAATGTTCATCCTAAAAAGAGCCCAGCCCATCCCCTGTGGTCTGATTCTGAGGAGTCTTCCTCTGCTTCTATATCTCCATCCCTTTAATCCTACCTCACCCCCACTTGCCTCCCCCACCCACCCACCCTCCCCTCCTCCCTTCATTCCAGCAGTCGTCTGTGAGGCGATAACGGGTGTGTCTGTCTGCCTGCCGTGCCACTCCTCCTCTTCAGRGAGAGAGGGATGAGACAGAGGGATTATCAGAGAGAACGAGAAAGATGACGGAGAGAGACATGCTGAGGATGATAAACTAGCCTTGTCAGCCACACCCAACTCCTATCTATCTCCCCCATCTCCCCCCTCCATCAAACACAGCTCTCTGTCTTTCTCTCTGACACRGAACCTCACATTAAACACGCTCCACCAAATTAAATTAAATCCACAACATCTATCATGCCTTCAAGATGTTTCATGCCTGCGCTGCATGGCAGTGCTAGCTGTGCCACTAGAGATTCTGGGTTCGAGTCCAGGCTCTGTCGCAGCCGGGCGCAACCGGGAGACCCATGGTGTGGCGCACAATTGGCCCAGCGTCGTCCGGGTTAGGGTCGGGTATGCCTGGCAGGGATGTCCGTGTCCCATCGCGCACTAGCGACTCCTGTGGCGGGCCGGGCGCAGTGCACGTTGACACCGTCGCCAGATGTACGSTGTTTCCTCCGACACATTGTTGCGGCTGGCTTCCGGGTCAAGCGGGCGTTGTGTCAAGAAGCAGTGCGGCTTGGCTGGGTTGTGTTTCGGAGGACGCACGGCGGTTGACCTTCGCCTCTCCCGAGTCCGTACGGGAGTTGCAGCGACGAGACAAGACTGTAAACTACCAACTGGATACCASGGAATTGGGGAGAAAAAGGGGTAAAAAAATGTATTTAAAAAATACTACAAAAATAAATATGTTTCATGCCTGCCCCTCCTCTCCCAGCCATGTCCTTACATTGTGTCAATTCAAAAAGCTAGGTCTCAGGTCAGTGTAGCTTAACTTTAGCCTGCCTCATTGACCGTAAAGCTGTCCAGTGTTCAGCCAAGCTCCCTCTSTGAATGAATGTTCACCTCATAACCACACGGCTCAGAGGGACCATTTATATGATCATTACTATTATGATCCAGCCCTCACCCCCGGGCCAGGCCCTCACCCCCGGGCCAGGCCCTCACCCCCGGGCCAGGCCCTCACCCCCGAGCCAGGCCCACACTCCCTTCCAGTTCCTCCACAGTGACCTGTGGAGACAGAAGTTAGAGGTCGGTCCACAGAGAATGGGTGTGTGTACAGATTGTTTTCTTTTCCTGGCTTTGCTTTGTCCGATCCATTTCTGGCGCACTTGGCTCGGGGGTTGGAAGGGGTTGAGAAAGGCGAGATGGAGAATACATTCCCCCCTGCTCCCTCAGACGCACACGGATTTATAGGTCTGGATGAGAGCTCTGCGGAGTCAACTTCTGGCTGGTCGTTGGTCGGATCCAATCACCCTTCTCTCTTGTAGATCTGTTTGTCATCATGGGCCCACTGGTCACCTCTCTGCACGCACGCACACACACTCAAATGCACACACGCCCCTGAAGTACTACAAAGGGGCTATTGTCGTCTGAGAATGAAGCAACCCCCAAAACCCCTTTTTCATAACAGGGGCACCCTTTCTCATATCCGTCCCCTGTACCTGGCACTCACAAGGCCACTCAGCACAAGCTCAGGGACCTCACGGATGGAAAGGACCAGCAACATGGATACAGTTATACAGTGCCTATTCCCATACTCAAAAACCATATTACGATCACAGGCAAACATCCAGTGGCAAAGGCTGAACTGTCAGTAAAGGTAGTGGTGATGAAGTGCTGTAGAGAGCAATATCGCATGGTGACGTAATGGGTATCTCAGCATGTGTTGTCATATAACTCAATATAGAGCAACCACATGTGAAAACTGTGTTCATTTTGGCGAGGCCCCACTTTCAGATGTTCTGCGAAACGCGTCCAATAACAGACCACTGATTGGATCCTGGAGGAGCGATGAAGACCTCTGGCTGAAGGAGAGAAAGGGTCTGCTGAGAGAGACAGCCTGTCCGCTCCCAGGACCTCCCCAGCCCCAGAGAAGAGGGTCAGAGACACCCACAGGCCTGGTCACAACCAGGGGCTTGAGTTCCACCTGACCCTGGCCTGCCCTCTGCATTGTGTGGGGAGGTTTTCCGTGGCGCCTGGTTGCCTTTCGTAACGCTCTGCTGTCCTGAACCTCATGTCTCATCCACCTCCCCAGCCCTCAGTGCCTCACTGAGAGGGGTCTCAAAGAGACCCCTCTGGTTCCTTCTTAATCCTGGGACCCTCCGCATTCCCAGAGGAGAGGCGCCCCTTTATTCTGTCTCTCCTTCCTTCCTTCCTTCCTTCCTTCCTTCCTTCCTTCCTTCCTTCCTTCCTTGATTCATTCACTCCATTCATCCCATAAAAACACATATCTCCATTGTGCTTGGCCGTCACACATTCATGCATGTTTTCTGCATATTAAGGAGCGAGGCCTTTTTTCAGTTTCATTTACATAACTTTCTCCACACGCAAAGACTGGATGAGGAGAGAGAGAAAGGGGAGACGAGAGGAAAGAGTAAGAGACAGTCAAAAACACGAATGCAGTAATTCATCGATTTGAGATAAACAGAAACATATACCATTACATATACGTTTCCCTGTCACAGACAAACCTCTGGTTGAGAGATCAGTTTGTTACTTCAGGTCACAACCAGAGGGAATGCAGTTGAGCTCTCTATTCTTTAATTTTTGCAATATCCTTCTCTTGTCTCGCTCTCTTTCTCTCTTCTCTTTTCTCTCTCTCTCTCTTTATCTCTCTCTCTCCCTCTCTCTCACTCCCCCCTCTCCTCTCTCTCTCTCTCTCTCTCTCTCTCTCTCTCTCTCTCTCTTCTCTCTCTCTCTCTCTCTCTCTCTCTCTCTCTCTCTCTCTCTCTCTCTCTCTCTCTCTCTCTCTCTCTCTCTCTCTCTCTCTCTCTCTCTCTCTCTCCTTCTCTCTCTCTCTCTCTCTCTCTCTCTCTCTCTCTCTCTCTCTCTCTCTCTTCTCTCTCTCTCTCTCTCTCTCTCTCTCTCTTCTCTCTCTCTCTTCTCTCTCCTCTTCTCTCTCTTCTTCTCTCTCTCTCTCTCCCTCTCTCGCTCTCTCTTCTCTGATGTGAGCTGTAGAGAAAGGTTAAACAGTCAACCTACTCGCTTTGAGGAGTAGACAACTCAAAGTAAGCCGGGGGAGACACACACCTCTACTTGGACTGGTAACGAAAGCACATACTTTTCCAGTTGGCTTTCCTCAGTCTCCCCTCTCCGCTTCCCTTTCAGAGCTGCTGTTCCGCAACCACAGTCTCCACCCGCAATCAAACCCTGACATTCGTCAGTCATAGAGGGGGGGTAGGTGTGTGTGTGTGTGTGTGTGTGTGATGTGTGTGTGTGTGTGTTGTGTGTGTTGTGTGTGTGTGTGTGTGTGTGTGTGTGTGTGTGTGTGTGTGTGTGTGTGTACGTATTTGCGGGTGAAACCACGGTGCGTATTTCTATAATGATCAGGCATACTCTGCATTATGAAAGGTATCACTACATTTAGCCATGCCTGACCACAGCTTCTCTCCTTCTCCTAGTAGCTCAAGGAGGAATGTGTCTGCTGACTTGGCTCCCATCCTGCTGCTCCGCGTCGAGTTAGAGCATGCAGCGTCAACCGCCTGTGGTCTATCCTCACCCTTCATTCACAGCTGCCCGAAACAGGTCCAAGGCTTTTCACACTCTCCTTAAGTCGAGCAGTGTACACACACACACACACACATACACACACACACACACATACACACACATACAGTACATAGGCACACATGCACGTACACTCACACACACTTACACACACTTACACACACGCACGCACACACACACACACACACACACACACACTTAACAAGATGACATTTCAAACTGGTCTGGTTTTACTTTCACCCGTCGTGGTGTGAATGTGTGTATTGTACAGGTCCGTGTGTACAGAAAGGCACTGCAAGTCTCTGAGACAGTAGGTGTAGTTCAGGCTAACGAGCAGGCTAATTAGGGAGACCTCTGGGACTGACCCCACTAAGGAGTGACTCTCCTAGGCCAACAACCTCTCCCTGGGGTTCTCTGTCTGGGTCTCTGGGTCTCTATAGGTGGATCCTTGCTCTGGTCCTCTCTGTGAGCTGCAGGCCAGACTGTAGAGGTGCTGACTGAGAAGGCTAGCACGACATGACGGACAGTGCGTGGGTACCATGTAGCACCAGCATGCATTCCACAGCCTACAAGTCCATCAACACATGCGCGTTGCACGCAAATACCATATGTGCATACGGAAAGGCGTACAGGCTCACACATACAGTGCACGTGCATACATGGTCACACACTGACTGAGATCAACAGACACACACACGGGAATACTCAGTCTGAGATGTCATAGCGATGTAAGAGCACGTGCATGCGCTTGCGAGTGAATGCATGAGCGGCCGGGGTAAATAACTGAGATGGCTCCCAACAGAAACACCGGAATTTAGAAACCCCTGTAGGTCTCACTCTCTGTCACGCAGACACTCCTCCACAAGTCTGCTGCAGAAACACACTCACCATACACAGCCTTGACCAGAGGCCCCTATTCCCTGTTGGTCAGCGTGTGTCGGGGACTTCAGTACCTCTCTGTAGCGTACATGTGGCCAGCACCTGTCTGACCCCCTCCTCCCTCTCTCCTGCCCTCTTTATTACCCATTGAACCCTCATTACCATCAGCATCCCCATTTCCACCGGGACGCTGCTCTCTGTCAACCTCCCCCCCACTCTCCCCCATCCCTGCCTTCTGACACCCGGAGCCCCACCCCTTGCCCTATAACTGCCCCCCCCTCCCGACCAATCAGCAGGCAGCATTCTCCCCCTCTTCATCATCCTCCTCTCATTCCTTTATTGGGTTGTGCTTTCTGCGTTACCTCTGTTCCCCTGGTGATTACTCTTAAATTGCATCCATGTACTGAGAGTTGAAGCCCGCAGAGACCTCCCTTCACTGGGGTTAATTTCCACCCAGCCAGCCTCTGCTCTGTATGGAGCTCTCCTCCTACATTATATGGACTGGGTGGAGACACGGAGGGAGAACACACTCGCAACAGATGCAATGTAGAATTCAATCACTTACAAGAGAGGGGAAACAACTGTGAAACACTATACGAAACATWAAAAAAATAGCTCATACAGGATGAGGAACGTGTGTCCCTGCTGTTCTTTGTCTTCCTGGCTCTGCTAGCATGCAACTCCTATTTGTCCTGCAGAACAATGAAAAAGCACCCAGCATTTATCTGCCAGTAACCACATTTCCAGTAAAGGCAGGGTTGCCAGGTCAAGCAAAAATTCTAAACAATGACTACCCAAAACCCACCCACAAGGCCTGAAAACTAGCCCCCTCCAAAAGAATTGCACAGCAAGAGAGAAGTTGCCAAATTTAGCCAATAAACCCTTTTTCCATAACTTTATCAGGGAAATTAAGGAGTCTCGACTTACCTTCTAACGACCTAAGAAGCAAAATAGGGTTTCCCATCAAAAMAATCATTKTTGCGAGCTAARGTGACTAATAAAGGCATTTGAACATGTCGCAAGAGAAAAGATAATTCGCCCTTATTTCAAAAAACGAATGTCAGGTTATTTTCTGGCAATTGTGCCGTTATTATGTGCCAGATTTTAAGACTACAAACCGCTATAAATGGCATATTTTTGCGGGATTGATTAGGCCTTCTGCATCTGGGTTTATGAGTGTAATTCAACTTTGCCATGGTTTGGTTAGCTAGATGCAGGTAACCTACAGCCCCAGYCATGCCTACATCTATTTTCAGATAGCCTACAATAGCCTAGACATGATGTAATATGAACGATTTAGCAGCTCACTTAGTTCAAATCAAGACTCATTTATTCAACATGAACAGCGAGGCGATTTCAAAGTAAGGAGCGCTTCTGTTGCCCGTTAGCCTGCTGGAATGGGGGTAGTAATTGAAATCACTGAAACAAACATTATAATATGGATATGAACTGGATAAGCGTATGCTTTTCAACAACAGCCAGTGTTTGTTGCTGTTTTTACCTGTAGCCTAATCTYACTGACCGTTACCTTCAATCTGATGCATTCTAACAGCTAATCGACAATTGCGATAGAGTRGTGAACATGATCACAATTGATAACTTCCAATTTCATTTAACTAAACATGGCGATTAATAATTGCGTAATAACACAAGGCTACAACAACAATAAGCTGAAGTTATAGGATGTTTATTAAATCAGTTTGTCAGCTCCCGGTAGGCTACACAAGTGGCACAAATTGATTTGCAATGACTCCAGMGATATCYTCATTTCAACATATGTATTGTATAAAATGGTCGGCTACAGTAGCCTACATAGGCATAGCAATTAATAGGCTAACAGATGCAAATGTGTCATTCTCCATTCACATTTAAATGTCAGATCTTTTGTGAGCTTTTACCTATAACCCAGAGGGAGTTCCATAACTTCAATTTCAAATTTCCACTTGTGCCTCGCTCGAGACCCAAGAGCTGAGCATGCGTGACCTCCCGAGTGGCGCAGTGGTCTTAGTTGTGCCACTAGAGATTCTGGGTTCGAGTCCAGGCTCTGTCGCACCCGGCTGTGACCGGGAGGCACATGGGGTGACGCACAATTGGCCCAGCGTGGGGAGGGTTTGGCGGCAGGGATTTTTTWAATTTTTTAATTTCACCTTTATTTAACCAGGTAGGCCAGTTGAGAACAAGTTGTCATTTACAACTGCGACCTGGCCAAGATGTCCTTGTCCAATCGCACACCAGCAACTCCTGCGGCGGGCCGGGCGCAGTGCATGTTGACATGGTTGCCAGGTGCACAGTGTTTCCTCCGACGCATTGGTGCGGCTAGCTTCCGGATGAAGTGGGCATTGTGTCAAGAAGCTGTGCCGCCTTGGTTGGGTTGTGTTTCAGAGGACGCACGGCTCTCGACCTTTGCCTCTCCCGATTGGATACAACAAAATTGGGAAGAAAAAGGGGTAAAGTATTTGAAAAAAATAAAAAATAATATTKTTTTTTAATTACCTGAGCATGCGTAAAACCCTTCGCTTGATATGGTTTTCCATAAACAAAGTCGACATTAGAATGCAGTTTAAACCACCTCAGAGAGAATTTATCTAATGCGCTCGAGAGCACCTAAAGTCATTTTCTTGTGCTTTGTCACCATGATTTCTTGATGCACATCAGTTCTAGTGCGCTAACAGCCTATATTTTATGGAAATAGGGTTGGAATGACAATCTACACTCAACAAAATGATAAATGCAACATGTAAAGTGTTGGTCTCATGAGCTAAAATAAAAGATCCCAGAAATGTTGGAAATGAGTGCCGTGACGAGATCCAGAGGCCCATTGTCGTGCCATTCATAATGCACAGCCTCATGTCGCAAGGATCTGTACACAATTCCTGGAAGCTGAAAATGTCCCAGTTCTTCCGCACTCACCAGACCTGTCACCAATTGAGCATGTTTGGGATGCTCTGGATCGACATGTAGGACAGCATGTTCCAGTTCCCGCCAATATCCAGCAACTTCGCACATCCATTGAAGAGTGGGACAACATTCCACAGGCCACAATCAACAGTCTGATCAACTCTATGCGAAAGAGATGTGTTTCTCTGCACGAYGCAAATGGTGGTCACTCCAGATACTGACTGGTTTCTTGATCCATACCCCTACCTTTTCTTTTAAGGTATATGTGACCAACAGATGCATATCTGTATTCCCAGTCATGTGAAATCCATACATTAGGACCTAATTWATTTATTTCAATTGACTGATTTCCTTATATCATCTGCAAATTGTTGCATGTTGCGTTTGTATTTTTGTTCAGTATAAATAGCCTGGTAAACTGGTAAAAAGTTGTCAGGATGCGTGCGTGCGCTGCTCTGTCTCCTCTCACTCAGGAGACTCAGCTGCCTGCTGCAGCGCTCAGTCTCAACACACACACACACACACACACCCCTCCAGCCCTCCCCGCCACTTACTCATGCAGAAACAGGCTGCCTCACTGCCTGATAGTCAGCAGTAGCAGGTCACAGTGAAATATGTTTTAAAATAGTGTCATGGCTGCCACGGTGCAATTTAGATGTAGCCCAAAAACCCATGACCTGCAGCCAATACATTTTCATCTGTGACATAGTTTTCAAAGTAGCCCAATTGTAGGAAAATCGAAGACAAGGCAACCCTGGCATACCATTTTTTTTTTTMAAGATGACAGCTGTGATGGAAACCGGAAGTTTCGGTACAAGTTCATAAATGCCTACAGAAAATGTGTTCGTTCGACGTGGTGGATCTTTTTGTGTCTGTACAATTCATTATTTTCCAGAAATGGCGGTGAAAACACCTTTATGCGCAAATGTGATATAATAACCGTCATATCGAAGTAGACTTGGAGTCACGKGATGACAAGGTGTTTGGCTTTTATCTGCAACAGGTCCGTTTGGTGGAAACACACCACTGGTGGGAAAGTGCYCATATTTCCATCATGCAGTTTTTTGGAATATTCGCATGAAAATCTGTCGACAACTGGATGGAAACCTAGCTACTGTGAGCGTAAAAGTCTTTATCAGGAGGTTTTGGTTTCAGCGCTGAATCACACTATTCTACTCTGTCGGTGTTATGGTTGAGGATCCAAAGCCAGGGTGAAAGGGAGAGAGCGAGAGATTGTGAAGATAATGGAATATAGAGTATCAATGTTACAGCTGAACTGAGACTCAGTATTGTATTCCTTGGACATTAATATCCCAAAGACGCCAAATCATGGTTCCAAACTACAACCCTATCCTCACATCATCACAGTCCCCCAACCTACCTCGGACTTCGGCTTGGAGACCTAAGCCATGAACCTCCCAACGGGACAGTCCAGAACACAATGCACCACAGTGAAGGAAGAGGAAAGGGATAGAGACATACAAAGAGGAAAAGGAAGAAAGTGGAGAAGGGGAAGAGTGATGAGAGGAAAGAGGGTGTGCAGGGAGTGAGGCGCTGAGCTATGGCCTGATATTCCTGTAAGGGTGGCCTGTGTGTGTGAGAGGGATTTTTCATCTCTCCAACACTCCCGCTCACCTGTCCCTCCCTTCTTTTCCCCATGTTTGCCCTCAATCCCCCATCCCTCATCCCCCTCTCCACCTCTCCCTCCCTCTCGCCATCCTCCTGCAGTCACGCTTCTGTCCCTTTAATTGTTTCTATGTAACAGTTAAACCTCAGCAGGAAGCACTTTTAATAACAGGGAAAGTAAATTTCGACTGTCAGCGACTCCGGGTAAAGATGGAATTTGGCGTTAGGTTCAAAGTGCACAGACAGGTTGCCGTCTCTGGGGTTTTTCCCCCCGCCGGGCTCTTCAAACAAGGCCTGTGATGTGGTCAGTCCCTCTTCAATATCATGGCAGAGGGGAAATCACACACCGACAAAATGCACACACACACACACACACACAATGCACGTACCTCTCTCTCTCACACACACACGTACGTACCAAAGTGCACGTACCTCTTACACACACCTCTGAGAGAGAGGAAACTGTGTGTGAATGAGTGAGTGAATGTGCTATGAAGCAACTATTCCCTATTGCACACCCTGATCCAGCCACTAATGTCCTGAGAACACTTTACTTAGACTTTACTTACTTACTTAGACTGAAGGCTTGATTCAACATCTAATGCATTTTGGCTGCATAGAAGAAGTCCTATCAGGTTTCACATGGTCTAATAGTGCTAACATGTGGACGTTTGTAAAATCATTAAGGAAGCCTCCACTCTGGCTTCTGATTAATTCACAGAGTTAAGACTCAATGAAAGTCCTCTCAGAGTCATCGATGAATGTGTTACTCCTTTTTTTAAAGATTTTGACGCATTTTTTTGGTAATGGTGCCGCCACAAAGCTAGTGCAGGCCTACACACCGGACCTCAACTCTATAACGAGGAAGACAACGTGAATCACATTCATTCATCTTACTGTGTAGTAAAGGTTGTACAGCTGGACAACAGCTTTGTCTAAACCTGCACACAATCACAACATTTCTGGATGTTATATAGGTTTTTTACGGTCACATAAAAGTTTACAATCCCCCAGAATGCATGTCAGTCAGTCTACCCATGGGGTTTGTGTGTGTGTGTGTGTGTGTGTGTGTGTGTGTGTGTGTGTGTGTGTGTGTGTGTGTGTGTGTGTGTGTGTGTGTGTGTGTGTGTGTGTGTGTGTGTGTGTGTGTGTGTAACACTGGTTAGTGTTAAGCTCTCATGGTAACAAGGAGAAGACAACTCGGATAGCAGTAGGGTTAAAGGTTACGACCCCCATACATTACCCATAAGCCTGGTCCTCGGGCCTGTCGCCCCTCACACACTCCACAGAGCTCCCATCCAAACACACTGCTGATCAACGAGCACTCACACACACTCATCATCGGGTGGGGAATAGCCACTCGTCACGGGTAAGCCCTCCTGTCCTCGCTATAGAACCCCACGCACGCAAACATTCACACACACCTGACATTCAGAAACACACTACCCCTTCAGACCCATGCTCAAGAATATGTCACGTATTCTCATTCCCAAGCTTTCCATCCAAGTCTCTTCCCTCATCACTGTCTACCCAGTCAGTGACATCTACAGTAAACCCTGTGTCTGTGTCATCATGTCTGCCTCTCTGCATGGCTCTGTGATGGAGGGTGACTTTCATACAGGTCCACTGTAGCGGCCCTGAAGCACGCGAGGCCAATTACCTTCTGTTCCCGGTACAGTATGGAGGATCACGTAACCACGTTGGGAAAGCTCTCTCTCTCTCCTAATTACAATTTAGCAGCTGTCAAGCGTGATTTATTTTTCTTTCCCTCCATCTGGACTGCAGCGGAAACGCTGCTTCTGGGGGTCTCACAGAGACACACGTATGTTGGCCGTGCTACGCTACCTACAGTAGAACACAGGGGAAACTTTCTCCTTCAGAGAATGAGTAGTGAGGGAGTGGGTGCAGCTGCACTGCTCAATCCCAAAAACCTGCACACACACACAACCCAGGTGCCTCAGTCTGAAGTAATGAAATCACAAAGAGAGTATAAGATCAATTATTGAAGGGGAGCGCAGTAGGTATCATATGCAACGCGTTTTCTAAGTAAAGCAAAGTGCAGAGCGTCTTACTCTGAGAGCTCTTCATTCAATATCGTCTTCACGGAGAGGTTTTATCCCAGCGAGCTACAGGAGACATAGCTTCAAATCAAATCCATTTGTATTTGTCACATGCGCCGAACACAACAAATSCTTACTTACAAGCCCTTAACCAACAGTTTTAAGAAAATAAGAGTTTTAAGAAAATATGTCGTAAATAAACTAAAGTTAAAAAGTCACACAATAAAATAACAATAATAAGGCTATATACTGGGTGTACCGGTAACAGGTCAATGTCCTCAGAGGAGGAAGGAGACGACCATCCATATCATTTTTAGATAAAACTATACTAAATTGAATCACATGTCACCAAATAATTGATTAAAACACACTATTTTGCAATGAAGGTCTACAGTAGCCTCAACAGCACTCTGTAGGGTAGCACCATGGTGTAGTCGGAGGACAGCTAGCTTCCATCCTCTTGGTACATTGATTTCAATACAAAACCTAGGAGGCTCTTGTTTCTCACTCCCTTCCATACTTACACAGTAATTATGACAACTTATGGAGGATGTCCTCCAACCTATCAGAGCTCTTGCAACATGTACTGACATGTTGTCCACCCAATCAAAGGATCAGACAGTGAATCTAGTACTGAAAGCATATGCTACAGCTAGCTAGCACTGCAGTGCATAAAATGTGGTGAGTAGTTGACTCAATGAGAGAGAAAGACAATAGTGAACAGTTTTGAACAAATTAATTTCTTCCAAAATGAAAGAGAAGCAAGAGAGAGATAGAGAGAGATTTAATTTTTTTTCCACTTACTTAGCTAGCAAATGCTTAGCTAGCGAGTTTTGCCTACTCAAACAGAGGGATGTTATGTTAGCTAGCTGGCTATGACTAACACAGCACTGGAACTCTTCCAAGTCAAGGTAAGCTTTTGGTTGTACACATTTTTTGCGTAAGTGCTAAACTGCTTACTGACTGTACACTTTAACGTTACTGTGTGATTGTAGCGGGTATACTAAAATGTTAGTTCTATTAGCCATGTTGACCATGACGTTACTTTAGCTAATATGGTGACAATGATGTAGGCTGTGTGTAGTGGTTATAATATGGTTTGGCTTGGAAAGGTTTTTTCGTCTGGTCACATACAACGGATGTGTTGTGCATTGAAGTTCACAAGCAAAGGGACAAGGTGAGAGGAGGAGAGCGCATACATGRGAGAAAGAATACAACGTGGCTGCTATTAAGTGAACTGTTAAGTGAACTGTGTTTGCACATGATCAGGGATGTATTCATTCCTGTAACGGCGTTCCTCCTCCTCTTCATACGAAGAGGAGGAGCAGGGATCGAACCAAAATGCAGACTTGTGATTTGACATGATATTTATTAAAGTAAAGACGACAACACGAACTTCACTTAAAACTAAACAAAACAACAAACGGAGTAGACAAACCTGAACGTAAGGACTTACATGTAACGCAGAACGAACGGACAGGAAAATGACTACATAAAACGACGAACGAACGAAACAGTCCCGTAGGGTGCAACATAGACACAGACACAGGAGACAACCACCCACYACAAACAATGTGAAAACACCTACCTTAATATGATTCTCAATCAGAGGAGATGAAAACCACCTGCCTCTAATTGAGAACCATATTAGGTACCCATTAACCAACATAGAAACAGAAAACATAGACTGCCCACCCAAACTCACGTCCTGACCAACTAACACATACAAAACTAACAGAAAACAGGTCAGGAACGTGACAAATCCTCCGATTCTGATGAAAAAAAGGTTTCCTAAACGGAAGCAAATGGAACAAAACGGTGGTAACCATACCTGAATTTGTCCAATAGAAACTCTTGTTTGCAACTGTTAGACTAATGATTACACCATATATCAGTTAGATGTAGTGAATGTGTCACTGTCTGTCCATGTGTCACAGTCTGTCACCTCAAATTTGTCTCTCGCCTTGTGTGCACCTAAGTTGAAAACTTTCATTCATAGGCTAGGTTGTAACAACCTCGTGATGGGTATAGGGGAACATTTGAGTATCATGTAGTAGCCTAAGCCTATCGATGTTACATTGAACTGGGTGAATGGAATATGAACGACAGTCATCCAATATGCTGTAATAGAAATAAGGCCATGCTCATGAAAAAGAAAATCGTCCTCCTTCATCTTAAACTGCAATGACTACCAATGATGTGCAGGGGTACAGGTTAGCCYAGGTAATTTAGGTAATATGTACATTTAGGTAGGGGTAAAATGACTATGCATAGAGATAATAAACAATGAGTAGCAGCAGCGTAAAATAAGGGGTTCAATGCAAATAGCCCGGGTAGCCATTTTACACATTTTTGGCTTGGGGATAGAAGCTGTTAAGGAGTCTTTTGGACCTAGACTTGGCGCTCCGGTACCGCTTGCAATGGTAGCAGAAAGAATAGTCTATGACTTGGGTGTCTGGAGTCTTTGACAAATGTTAGGGCCTTCCTCTGATACCACCTGGTATAGAGGTCCTGAATGGCTGGAAGCTTGGCCCCAGTGATGTACTGGGCCGTACAAACTACCCTCTGTAGCACTTTGCGGTCTGATGCCGAGCAGTTGTCATGCCAGGCGGTGATAAAAACCAGTCAGGATGCTCTCGATGGTGCAGCTGTAGAACTTTTTGAAGATCTGAGGGCCCATGCCAAATCTTTTCAGTCTCCTGTGTCCGCTTCACGACTGTCTTGGTGTGTTAGGACCATGATAGTTTGTTGTTGATGTGGACACACCTCCTCCCTATTGGCTGTCTCATCGTTGTCGGTGATCGGGCCTACCAAACAGCAGATCTCTTCGTTTCTTGAGACCGAGAACTAGCATCTCGGTTTTGTCAGAGACAGGAAACATCCCAGGGACAAACGAGCACAAGAGAGAAAGTGAGAGATAAAAGGGCAGAGGCCTTTCTCCTGAGCTGCCCTTGTCTTGGCTGTGAAGCTCTGGCAGTCAGACAACTCACAGAACACAGGATGGAATGTCACATGCTGCCTTTGAACTACTCACCAAACACAGCCACTGAATGGTAACTCTCACCCCCCCCCCCCCCCCCCGCTTCTCTTTCACTGTCAAAGCCTAGGTCTAGGAAAGGCATGCAAGTGTCTGTGCATGGGGCCGGGTGGGTGATGAAGAATTGCGCCTTTGAAAAATAACACTGAATGAAAGATGGAGAGAACGGTGGAGGGTGAAGGGAAAATGACATGGTATTGAAAAGAGTTGACAGAGACAATGTAGCAACCGTCAGAGTTTCAGTTGTTGAACTGATTGCTCAGTGTGTCACACACATTCGCACACACAAACARAGACACGCGCACGCACACACGCACTTGTGAAGACTGCTGTTTGAGTTTTCAAGAGAAAGCCCGACAGGCCTCTCTTCAGAAAGCAGATGCTCTTTTTAACTCAGCCAGGTCTTTTGACAGTCCCCAACTCTGTAAATTAAATCATTAAAAGCTTTCAAAAGCATGCCTGGGGCCCAAGCTCATCACAACATGGAAACCAGCCCTTTTCTTTTTCCTCTCTTCCCTTCTTTTCTGCTCTCCTTTCATAATCCTTCCTTTTTCATGTCAGTTTCTGCGAAGCACATTGTGCGGATGTTAAAAGGGCTTTATAAAATACATCTGACTTGATTCAGTAGGTCTAGCCCCCTGTCTGTTTTCCAGAGCTCTGTTTCTGATGGAGTCTGCTAATTGAGAACACATTCAGAGCTTCTTCCGTCTTATTTTCTCCTCTCCGCAGATTTCTTTTCATTATGAAGTCCTTGTTGGGGCATTAAGTGAAACGCCGGGTGTTTGGATGGGTTTTGTGGATGGAGGGTAACAATGGGGGTGCTGATTACTGTTTTGTAATAGAGGGGAATGCTTAGATGGCCTCAGAATCGTTCCTCCACTGAACCCGCCCAACTGCACTCTCCCCTGGGCAGCAGTGTTCCCCTCTCCCCCTCTCTCTGGTGGGGCCCAGACATCCTGTGTGGTGCTGGTTTGACCAGGTTACCTGAACCCGAACGTGTCCCAGCGTCACAGAGAGGTTGGAGTGTGTGTACCCAGAGGGGACATAGTCTGGGACGTAAAAGAGGGGGTCGAGCCTCACACACACACACAACTTCCTGGCCAGGTCCAGRGGGTGAGTGAGTGGCGAGGAGGAGAACAGCACACCCCGAGCTAAAAGTGGAGTGCTCTGCAGTCTAATCGAGCGTATAATCATGTCCAATTCCTCCTCTGACACAGACAGGAGTTAAAGCCCCCTCAGGCCTTATGCAGGCCCTCCCCAGAGACACAAACACTCGTCAAGTCATCACTAACATTTCCCTTCCCCTGCCGAGTGCAGAGAAACAGAGCAGCAGAGGAGAGCACCGCACGCTAAAGAGCGCCCTGGACACCAGTAAATCCAGACCAGTTAAACGAGCCCCCATTTCAGGGACCCGTGCATCCCACACAGGATAGGAGYAGCGGATCGCTGCTCGCTGCTCGGCTCGTCATACTTAGTGACGGAGACAGGGGAGGGCGGGTTGTGATTTCCTGGTTTTGTAATGATAAGCGAAACCCCGAAGTCTACTCATCACCTTCAGTCAGAAACATGATGCTATACAGCCTCAGGAGCCTCATTGGTTAAGCTCACTAGAGCTCATCTGGAATGTGTGGGGTGATATAAACACATTCTGACACAGGGATGTATGGAGTGGGGGTGAGGGGTCTGATAGGGGGGGACTATTATTGGGAGGTTGGTGAACAGTGGTTGGTTCTCATATTAGGGGGTGAATGATGCATGATATGATAGGACTGATATTGAGCGGTTAATGAGAAGAGGCACACGTGGAGGATGTAAGCACAGATTGAAGGCAGAACACAGAAGGTGCAGCATAAGGCAGAACGTTTGAAACTAATGCAGCGGCTTCAACCAATGGTCCAATATTCTAATAGCCACTTCATTTAGACACCTTTACAGAGACACCTTTACAATGATAGTATTGAGAGTGTGGTTCTTGGTTGCAACAAAGATCATTGGCTATTTACTCACAACAACGTCCAGCGTTGTAACACAATTCCTTTGTTGGTGAATGTTAAAGCAAACATGGAATCTAGGTAAGAATTGACAGGGCCCAATGGTATTTATTGATGGCAAACAGACTCAAAAAGGTACACAAATTATAAGGTAAAAGTAGATGAATAGCTTTAAATCAAATAGTCAATCCAAAGATATAAATGCACAATGTGAAACGGTATAAACGGCATTGAAACGAGGGTTGAAAACAAAGAAGGTGCAGCATAAGGGGCTCCCAAGTGACCCAGCGGTCTAAGGCATTGCATCTCAGTGCAAGAGGCGTCACTGGTTCGAATCCAGCGTCGTCCAGGTTTTACCGGGGTAGGCAGTCATTGTAAATAAAAATGTGTTCTTAATAGGGATAGTCCACTTTTTTCAATTTTCACCTAAAATGACATTCCCAAATCTAACTGCCTYTAGCTCAGGCCCTGAAGCAAGGATATGCATATTKTTGGTACCATTTGAAAGGAAACACTTTGAAGTTTGTGGAAATGTGAATTGAATGTAGGAGAATATAACAGAATAGATCTGGTAGAAGAAAATACAAAGAAAAAACAACCATTATCTTTTTCTACCACCATCTTTGAAATGCAACAGAAAGGCCCCAAATCTAGCCATCACTCGGGTTGTAATTCCGATGGTGTCCACAAGATGGCAGCAGTGTGTGAGCAAAGTTTCAGACAGATAACTTTAAGTATGAGCAAACTACATGACTTTTAGAGTGACTTTTAGAGTGAAGTCACCCAGGTACATTAGGGCAAATCGTGAAGGAGACATTCACATTCACATTACATTTTTCTGCAAGAATATCGTCAAATCTGTATACTTGGACTTTGATTTAGCTTTTCCAGTATTAGTAGCCATATTATAAGTTCAACATTTGCAAAACACCCAGTTTTCATAACTTCATATTCTTATCATTTTTGTCCAAAAGGGTTGCTGTCGCACAAGGTTAGCAGCTACATTTTACAACAGATACAGATGTACTGGCCTGTCTCCTGATAGCGCCTCCATGCTCTGGACACTACGCTGACAGACACAGCAAACCTTCTTGCCACAGCTCGCATTGATGTGCCATCCTGTAATGGCTCTGTCCCTACCTGAGCCACTTGTGTGG
>NC_036847.1:6251523-6307018 GCF_002910315.2 Salvelinus sp. IW2-2015
TGATGGCTTGTGTCTCAGATCGTTCACAGCTTTGTGGAAGTTACCTGTGGCGCTGATGTTTAGGCCGAAGTATGTGTAGTTTTCTGTGTGCTCTAGGGCAACGGTGTCTAGATGGAATTTGTATTTGTGGTACTGGCAACTGGACCTTTTTTGGAACACCATTATTTTGGTCTGTGCAGAAGATCTAGGTGCAGCTGCAGGCCTTCCTTGGTTGGGGACAGAAGCACCAGATTATCAGCAAAACYTTGACATTTTACTTCAGATTCTAGTATGGTGAGACCGGGTGCTTCAGACTGTTCTAGTGCCAATTCATTGATATATATGTTGGGGGTTAAGCTGCATCCCTGTCTCYCCCCACAGCCCTCTGGAAAGAAATGTGTGTGTTTTTTGCCAATTTTAACCGCACACTTGTTGTTTGTGTATATTAATTTTATGTCGTATGTTTTTCCCCAAATACCACTTTCCATGAATTTGCATAGCAGACCCTCATGCCAAATTGAGTCAAAAGTGTTTTTGAAACCAACAAAGCATGAGAAGACTTTGCCTTTGTTTTGTTTGTTTGTCAATTAGGGTGTACAGGGTGAATACGTAGTCTGTCGTACAGTAATTTGGTAAAAAGCCAATTTTCCATTTGCTCAGTACATTGTTTTCACTGAGGAAATGTACGAGTCTGGTGTTAATGTCACACCCTGATCTGTTTCACCTGTTCCTGTGATTGTCTCCACCCCCTCCAGGTATCGCTTATTTTCCCCAGTGTATTTATCCCTGTGTTTCCTGTCTCTCTGTGCCAGTTCGTSTTGTATGTTTAGTCAATTCAACCAGCGTGTTTTTCCCGTACTCCTTTTGCTATTCTCTTTTTCTAGTCCTCACAGTTTTGACCCTTGCCTGTTTATGAACTTTGTACCCGCCTGCCTGACCATTCTGCCTGCCTTGARCATGAGCCTGTCTGCCACTCTGTATCTCCTGGACTCTGATCCGGTTTTGACCTTTTTGCCTGTCCACGACCATTCTCTTGCCTACCCCGTTGGATTATTAAACATTGTAAGACTCTAACCATCTGCCTCCTGTMTCTGCATCTGGGTCTCACCTTGTTAATGATAATGCAGAGGATTTTCCCAAGGTTGCTGTTGACGCATATCCAACAGTAGTTATTGGGATTAAATTTGTCTCCACTTTTGTGGATTGGGGTGATCAGTCCTGGTCCTTTTTCCGTAGTGTATTTCTGCATTGTTTTGGTGATTCACCATAGTGAAGGCGTATACTCAGGTTTTCTGGGTCTCTGTTTTTGGTTGGATAGGTTTCTCAATTTCTTTGTTAGGTTTTTGCATTCTTCATCAAACCATATGTCATTGTTTTTCATTTTCTTAGGTTGTCTGCTTTACATTTTTAGATTTGATAGGGAAGCTGAGAGGTCAAATATATTGTTTAGGCTTTCTACCGCCAAGTTTGCAACTTCACTATTACAGTCAATCAATCAAATAAAGCCCTTCTTACATCAGCTGATGTCACAAGTGTTGTACAGAAACCCAGCCTAAAACCCCAAACAGCAAGCAATGCAGGTGTGGTGGCTAGGAAAAACTCCCTAGAAAGGACAGAACCTAGGAAGAAACCTAGAGAGGAACCAGGCTATGAGGGGTGGCCAGTCCTCTGGCTGTGCCGGGTGGAGATTATAACAGAACATGGCCAAGATGTTCAAATGTTCATAGATGTGTGATAGATCATAGATCAAATAATAATAATCAGTGGTTGTAGAGGGTGCAACAGGTCAGCACCTCAGGAGTAAATGCAGTTGGCTTTTCATAGCCAATCGTTCAGAGTATCTCTACCGCTCCTGCTCTCTAGAGAGTTGAAAACAGCAGGTCTGGGACAGGAAGCACGTCCGGTGAACAGGTCAGGGTTCCATAGCCGCAGGCAAAACAGTTGAAACTGGAGTAGCAGCACGACCAGGTGGACTGGGGACAGAAAGGGGTCATCAGGCCAGGTAGTCCTGAGACATGGTCCTCGGGTTCAGGTCCTCTGAGAAAGAAAGAAAGAAAGAAAGAAAGAAAGAAAGAAAGAAAGAAAGAAAGAAAGAAAGAAAGAAAGAAAGAAAGAAAGAAAGAAAGAAAGAGAGAATTAGAGAGCATACTTAAATACACACAGGACACCGGATAAGACAGGAGAAATACTCCAGATATAAAAGACTGACCCTAGCCCTCCAACACATAAACTATTGCAGCATAAATACTGGAGGCTGAGACAGGAGGGGTTGGGAGACACTGTGGCCCTGTCCGACGATACCTCCGGACAGGGCCAAACAGGCAGGATATAACCCCACCCACTTTGCCAAAGCACAGTCCCCACACCACTAGAGGGATATCTTCAACCACCAACTTACCATCCTGAGACAAGGCCGAGTATAGCCCACAAAGATCTCCCCCACGGCACAACCCAAGGGGGGAGCGCCAACCCGGACAGGAAGATCACGTCAGTGATCCAACCCACTCAAGTGACGCACCCCTCCTAGGGACGGCATGGAAGAGCACCAGTAAGCCAGTGACACAGCACCCTGTAATAGGGTTTGAGGCAGAGAATCCCAGTGGAGAGAGGGGAACCGGCCAGGCAGAGACAGCAAGGGCGGTTCGTTGCTCCAGTTTCTTTCCGTTCACCTTCATACTCCTGGGCCAGACTACACTCAATCATAGGACCTACTGAAGAGATGAGTCTTCAATAAAGACTTAAAGGTTGAGACCGAGTCTGCGTCTCTCACATGGATAGGCAGACCATTCCATAAAAATGGAGCTCTATAGGAGAAAGCCCTGCCTCCAGCTGTTAGAAATTCTAGGGACAATAAGGAGGCCTGAGTCTTGTGACCATAGCGTACGTGTAGGTATGTACGGAAGGACCAAATCGGAAAGATAGGTAGGAGCAAGCCCATGTAATGCTTTGCAGGTTAACAGTAAAACCTTGAAATCAGCCAGGAAGCCAGTGTAGAGAGGCTAGCACTGGAGTAATATGATCACATTTTTTGGTTCTAGTCAAGATTCTAGCAGCCGTGTTTAGCACTAACTGAAGTTTATTTATTGCTTTATCCAGGTAGCCGGAAAGTAGAGCATTGCAGTAGTCTAACCTAGAAGTGACAAAAGCATGGATACATTTTTCTGCATCATTTTTTCAGATTTTTGCAATGTTACGTAGATGGAAAAAAGCTATCCTTGAAACAGTCTTGATATGTTCGTCAAAAGAGAGATCAGGGTCCAGAGTAACGCCGACTGTACAACCATCAATATTAATTGTCAGATTCAACAGAAGATCTCTCTGTTTTGTCCGAGTTTAAAAGTAGAACATTTGCCGCCATCCACTTCCTTATGACTGAAACACAGGCTTCCAGAGAGAGCAATTTTAGGGCTTCACCATGTTTCATTGAAATGTACAGCTGTGTGTCGTCCGCATAGCAATGAAAGTTAACATTATGTTTCCGAACGACATCACCAAGAGGTAAAATATATAGTGAAAACAATAGTGGTCCAAAAATGGAGCCTTGAGGAACACCGAAATTTAAAGTTGATTTGTCAGAGAACAAACCATCCACAGAGACAAACTGATATCTTACAGTGAAATGTGTTGTCCAGGAAGTTGTCTAAAATTACTTGAATTTGTTGTTGCCTAATAATATTTTGGTAGGTTTCTACACGGCTTTCCTTCCATCTATAGCATTTCTTAATATTGTGCAGTTGCTTTGACTTTGATGCCTAATGACTGAGTATTGCTCTGTTCAGGTAGCCTGTGATTTTGCTGTGATCTGATAGGGGTGTTAGTGGGCGGACTGTGAACGCTCTGATAGAGTCTGGGTTGAGGTCAGTGATAAAGTAATCTACAGTACTACTGCCAAGGGATGAGCTGTAGGTGTACCTACCATAGGAGTCTCCTCAAAGCTTACCATTGACTATGTACAGACGCAGCGTGCGAAAGAGCTGCAGGAGTTGTGACCCATTTTTGTTGGTTGTTTTGTCATAGTTGTGTCTAGGGGGCAATACTGTCACCTCCATGTAGGTGTTTGTCCTCCTGTGTGCTGAGAGTGTCAGGTTCTTGTCCAGTTCTGACATTTAGGTCACCACAGACTAGTACATGTCCCTGGGCCTGGAAATGTTTGATCTCCCCCTCTAGGATGGAGAAAATGTCCTCGTTAAAGTATGGGGATTCTATTAGGGGGATATAGGTAGCACAAGTGAGGACATTTTTCTCTGAGATAATTTCCTTATTCATATCTAGCCAGATGTAAAATGTTAATGTTATGACTAATTTAATAGAGTGGGTTAGGTTTGTTCTATACCAAATTAGCATACCCCCTGAGTCTCTTCCCTGTTTACACCACCGCTTCCCCTCTCTCTGTCTGACAAAACAATCATGGCTACTGGGTATTATTAAAAACCTTTCCCTAGGACTAGAGCATTTAGTAACACACATAGCAGCTATCACAAATACTTAAATAGTAGCTATCACAAATATTTACCATACACACACACAGCACCTATCACAAATACTTACCGTACACACATAGCACCTATCACAAATACTTACCGTACACACATAGCACCTATCACAAATACTTACCGTACACACATAGCACCTATCACAAATACTTACCATACACACATAGCACCTATCACAAACCAGTCAGGAGGAAAGGTAGGGCAGGGTGTCTTGGATGTTTGAACTACGATTTGGCCTCAGTGGCAAAGTGCTGATGTGTTGGATGTGTTCAACTGTGCTCTGCAGTTGGTTAGTTATTCCTCTCCTCATCTCTCATCTTTGCACGCTTCCATCTCGTCCTACTCTCTCTCTTCTTCCTAATATTTCCCTAATTTGTACCTCTTCACCCCATGGTACAGTAACAAACCTACCTTCCATAGAGAGTGCATTCAGAAAGTATTCAGACACCTACACTTTTTCCACCTTTTGCTACATTACAGCCTTATTCTAAAATTGATTAAATAGTATTTTTTCCTCATCAATCTACACAAAATACCCCATAATGACAAAGCAAAAACTGGTTTTCAGAGCCTTTACTCAGTACTTTGTTGAAGCACCTTTGGAAATGATTACAAGTCTTCTTGGGTATGACGCTGCAAGCTTGGCACACCTGTATTTGGGAAATTTCTCTCATTCTTCTCTGCAGATCCTCTCAAGCTCTGTCAGGTTGGATGGGGAGCATCGCTGCACAGCTATTTTCAGGTCTCTCCAGAGATGTTCGAAGGTGTTCAATTCCGGGCTCTGGCTGGGCCACTCAATGACATTCAGAGACTTGTCCCGAAGCCACTCCTGAATTGTCTTGGCTGTGTTCTTAGGGTTGTTGTCCTGTTGGAAGGTCAACCTTGGCCCCAGTCTGTGGTCCTGAGCGCTCTGGAGCAGGTTTTCATCAAGGATCTCTCTGTCTTTGCTCCATTCATCTTACCCTCAATCCTGACTAGTCTCCCAGTCCCTGTTGCTGAAAAACATCCCCAGAGCATGATGCTGCCACCACCATGCTTCACCGTAGGGATGATTCCAGGTTTCTCCAGATGTGACGGTTGGCATTCAGGCCAAAGAGTTCAATCTTAGTTTCATCAGACCAAAGAATATTGTTTTTCATGGGCTGAGAGTCCTTTAGGTGCCTTTTGGCAAACTCCAAGTGGGCTGTCATTTGCCTTTTACCTAGGAAGGACTTCCACCTGCCCACTCTACCAAAAAGGCTATATTGGTGTAGTGCTGCAGAGATGGTTGTCCTTCTGTAAGGTTCTCCCATCTCCACAGAGGAACTCTGGAGCTTTGTCAGAGTGACCATCGGGTTCTTGGTCACCTCCCTGACCAAGGCCCTTCTGCTCCAATTGCTCAGTTTGGCCGGGCGGCCAGCTCTAGGAAGAGTCTTGGTGGTTCCAAACTTCTTCCATTTAACAATTATGGAGGCCACTGTGTTCTTGGGGACCTTCAATGCTGCAGAAATGTGTTGGTACCCTTCCCCAGATCTGTGCCTCAACACAATCCTGTCTCGGAGCTCTACGGACAATTCCTTCGACCTCATAGCTTGGTTTTTGCTCTGACATGCACTGTCAACTGTGGGACCTTATATAGACAGGTGTGCTTTTCCAAATCATGTCCAATCAAGTGAATTTACTACAGGTGGACTTCAATGAAGTTGTACAAACATCTCAAGGATGATCAATCGAAACAGGATGCACCTGAGCTCAATTACGAGTCTCATAGCAAAGGCTCTGAATACTTATGTAAATTAGGTATTTCTGTTATTTTTAATACATTTGCAAAATATCTAAAAACCTGTTTTCACTTTGTGATTATGGGGTATTGTGTGTGGAATGATGAGGAAAAATGTGTATTTAATCCATTTTAGAATAAGGCTGTAACGTAACAAAATGTGGAAAAAGTCAAGGGGTATGAATACTTTGCACTGTATGTGCACAGGGAAATCCTGTCATCCCAAGCCAAACAAATCTAATCCCGAATAACCATTAACAGATGAAAAATGCTTATGTACAGTAATTATGGAAAGAGAGGAAGTAATAAGAGGAGCGAGAGAGAGAGAGAGAGAGAGAGTAAGGAGAGAGAGAGAGTAAGGAGAGAGAGTAAGGAGAGAGAGAGATGAAAAGGAAGTGGGCGAGTGAGAGAAGGAGTGAGAGATTTCTGGGCACCAGGCCGTGGTGAGGGAGACAGAGTTAAAACACAGCTCATCTCACATCGGAGCCCTGCAGCCGGCCTGAATTAAAGGCCATTAATGAAATCAAGACAAGAAAAATAATCAACTACTGCATATAATTACACAGAGTCCTTCCTGTTATAGTGCTGAACTGGCCTCCAACATAAAGAACAGTGGATCAGTGTTCTTATTAAACCTCTTCTGTTTGTTTTAACCCCGCGTGGCTCATTAAGGCCCAATGCTGAGGGATGGCTAACAGTTAGCTGTGTTGGTCAGACCCAGAATCACAAGGCTGCTCCTCAAATCTACTGACGGAAACCTTGAAAGCAGCACAAACATTACAGACAGAGGGATGGATGTGTTGAGGGAGCTTCCTAAAGTCAGATATGATGTGCAGTGTGTGTGTGTGTGTGTGTGTGTGTGTGTGTGTGTGTGTGTGTGTGTGTGTGTGTGTGTGTGGGTGTGTGTGTGTGTGTGTGTGTGTGTGTGTGTGTGTGTGTGTGTGTGTGTGTGTGTGTGTGTCTCTCTCTCTCACACACACACACACCAGCTCCCAGTCTAAACTTGTCAGGGATACCTCAGGACCTGTCAATTTCTCAAACCTGATTCCCTGACCTGGAGAACTGGCGGTGGTGAGAGAACACACACAACAAACCAGACCTGCTTCACCCAGGGTTCTATTTAAGGTTCTGGCCCTGTATCGATGGGCGATCACGTTACCCGGGTTTGTTATTGCGGTCTCCTTTTGGTTTCCCACTTGGCACCACAACCCCAAGACCCGCGTCGCTCTCAGCACCTACTTTTACAAAACACCCCGCTGCTGAAAGGAAATGTCAATTGTGTGTGTTGACAAAATATGCACGCTTATTTCCTTTCTCTGGTAAGTACAGTACTTCCCTGGAAAGAGGGAAAGAGAGAGATGGGTTGAAGGGGAGCCTCTGCACATTTCATCATGTGAAGTGAGGATGCTCTTAGAGGCGTGAGAGGGGAAATTTGGGAACCCTCTTTACCTATGGTTGTGTGTGAGAGATGGCCTCCTCCAATGTTTCCTATTCCCCTGAGAGCGGTTACCCCTGCTAGCCTCAGTCTCTCAGCCAGATACCCACACACACGCCTACTCGTAATCACTATCATTGTTGCACAAGAGGAACGAAAAACAGTCCGCATTTGCATTTTGTTTTCTCCATCCACCATGTCCTCGCGCATAACTAATTCTATAATCATTTCCAGAGGGCTCCATGCGTGAGAAATGCATAAGTCCACCACAGCAGTTGTAATTCATAAACTCATCCACATAAACAAGTGTGAAAGTCAAGGTTGGACCTCTGTTCTTATTTCCCCTCTGTTTCCCACTTCCAAACATAATTGCTAAGTATTCAGCCCACCACTGTACTGGTGGGAGAGGACAAGTGTTAATCACCGTACGCTGACAGTTTGACAGGGGGAAAGAGTCGGACAATCTGTGCATTCCAGCTCAACGTTTTCAACACTTCCCTACGGAACACTAGCCACTGGCCACAGACGTCGGTTCAATATCTAGTTTTGATATACAACTATGGTGAATTCAACGTGAAATCAACCAAAAATGTCACAATGTCATTGCATGTTAGGGTAAAAGTACGGTGAAAGAAATACAAAATGCCCTTTTACATTGATGACTTTGTGTGAATCCAGGGAGTTTTCCCGCGTTGATTCAACGTCATCACATTGATTTTTGGTTGAAACGACGTGGAAACAACGTTGATTCCACCCGTTTTTGCCCAGTGGGTACTCACGTCACTGACAATCTGACATCCGTATGTTGACGGAGATCCCATAGAGTTTATGCATTCAGAATACATGTGTGTGTATTCATCAACGTAACTTCACCTCCTTCGCAGGCGACTTGTCCTTTATCGACGGCGTGTCTCAGTCTCGTTGATGTGGACCTGGAGAGGGTAAGAAGAGGACTGAAGAACACAACTGGAGAGGAGTTGAGGGGGCTGGGGCTTCTCTCAAAGCTACAACTGCAGATTGTGTGGGAGAGCTTTCTTAAAACCCCTCCATCTTGTATGTATCCATTCCCCTTGGCTACTAGCATCGCCTTGAGGGCTGAAGTGGCCCTAGCTAGCACCAACTCCAAAAGGCCCCAGAGAGAGAGGGAGAGTAGAGTACAGTAGACTATATGGTTACAGACATTGACCCTTTCTCTCTCAGCTCATTCACTGTCAAGCCACTAACACCTCTGTCTGATCACAGCCAAATTACCTTGTTCCTCAAAAGAACAGACATGGAAACAACCACACATTCACAGCCCAGTAATCTGTACAACATCAGAAATTCATACAGACGGGCCCAAAACAGCACCGAAGAATACCAGCAAGCAACCTGGAACCAAAATATCCCAACACTCTTAGATAACTTTCTAGATACCACATTCACTCACAGTAAAGAAGGCATCAATCTAGCAGTAAAAAACATCAACTATATATTCAGGCAAACGGCAAAAGAAGCACAATTAAAATTGATAAAAAAATAAACAAAAAAGACCACAGACGACAACTGGTTTGATGCAGATTGTAAAATTATAAGGAAAAAACTTAGAACACTATCCAACCAAAAGCACAGAGACACAAATAATGGTGAATTACGCCTTCATTACTGTGAGACTTTAAAACTCTATAAACGTACACTCAGAACCAAAAAAGCACAGCAAGCAGTTGACACTAATTGAGGAGTCCATAAACACAAACAACTTGTGGCAAAATTGGAAAAAAACTTCGAAACAAGAGGAATTAGCGATACAAAATGGTGACATATGGACAACCCATTTTAAAACACTCTACAACACCGTTCAAATTGACACAAACACAGAACAACACCAAATTCATGAGAAGTTGAATGGATTAGAAAGAGCTATAAAAGACTATATTTTAGAACGGAGACAAATTTGACCCTAACAACTACAGAGTAACAATAACCTGGGGAAGGTTTTCTGTAGTATTATAAATGTAAGAGTTCTGAACTTCCTTTAAGCACAATGTCTTGCGTAAAAGCCAAATTGGATTTATACCAAAACACTGCACAACTGATCATATTTACACCCTACACACCCTGATAGATAAACATGTCCACCAAAATAATACCAAAATATACGCTTGCATTACCGACTTCCAAAAACTTTTGATTCTATTTGGCATACAGGACTGTTCTACAAAGTTATTGAAAGTGGTGTAGGGGGTAAAACATATGACATAATTAAATCAATGTATACTGCAATACGTGCAGCATTAAAATCGTCAAGAAAAGAACAGAATTCTTTAACCAGGGACGGGGCCTTCGTCAGGGTTGTAATCTGAGCCCTGCACTCTTCAATATTTACATCAACGAATTGCCCACTATTATAGAAAAATCCTCGGTCCCTGGTGTTAGTCTGCACAATTCAGACGATAAATGCCTACTCTTCACAGATGACCTATGCCTGCTGTCCACCACAGCACATGGCCTACAGCAGAGCCTGGACCTGCTAGAGCGTACTGCCAGACCTGGGCCTGGCAGTAACCCCAAAAAGACAAAAATATGATTTTCCAGAGAAGATCCAGATCTCAGGGAATTAGACCAAAGTTCTCAATTGGTACAAAATATATAGAGTACTGCAAACACTACAATTACTTAGGTTTAAAAATAAGCTCAACTGGACACCTTAATGAGGCAGTGAATGAACTGAGAGAGAAAGCACGCAGGGCATTCTACACATTAAAAAACTAATTCCAAAATTGAAATACCTATTAAAATTTGCCTAAAACTAACTGAATGTGTAATTGAACCAATTGCACTTTATGGCAGCGAGGTGTGGGGTCCACTTGCAAAACAAGATTTCATCAAATGGGACAAACACCCATTGAAACCCTGCATGCAGAGTTCTGTAAGATTCTCCTACATGTCCAGAGGAACTACAAACAATGCATGCAGGCAGAATAAGACCAATATCCACTAATAATAAAAACTCAAAAAGAGCGATTACGTTTTGGAAACATCTCAATATACAGTGACCCCCTCTCATTCATTAACCAAGCCCTGCAATGCCAAGAGCTGAGCAAAGAAAAGAGTCCCCTCATCCAGCTGGTCTGAGGCTGAGTTCACCAAACTTGTTCTACTAACACACTGAAGCCTCAGGACCAGAACATCCAATCAATCAGAATAACAAATTACAACACAGTCAAAACAAAACTACATTGCTTATTGGGAAACACAAGCACAAGCACAAAGCAAAATGCAGTGCTATCTGGCCCTAAATCGACAGTACACCGTGGCTAACTATTTGACCATGGTTACTGACCAAAACCATAGAAAATCCTTGACAAAGTACAGGCTCAGTGAGCACAGCCTTGCCATTGAGAAGGGTAGAAACAGGAAACTGGCTCCCTGTAGAGGAAAAGCTGTGCAACCACTGCACAACAACAGAACCTGAGACAGAGCTGCATTTCCTGACAAAATGTAAAACATATAAAACAATTAGAGAGTGTCATTTCCCGAAATATGAAACCCTCTCTGATGAGAGTAGGCTACACGTCCTGTTGGGGGAGGACGCAGAGAGCTGTGGGTTGGCAGCGCACTACATTGCTGCCTGCCATAAGATGAGGGACAGTGTCTGACAGACCAATCAACCTGTCCTCTACTGTATATCTCATTGTTATTGTTCAATGTATGGTTATTTTGACTCTTGGTTATTGTTGTCCCATTGACAATTTTGATTGTTATTATTTTCATATTGTAAATATCCAAGTAAGCTTTGGCAATATCTACATTGTTACGTCATGCCATACAGCAAATGGAGAGAGAGAGAGAGGAGAGAGAGAGAGAGAGAGAGAGAGAGAGAGAGAGAGAGAGAGAGAGAGAGAGAGAGCGAGAGAGAGAGAGAGAGAGACGAGAGAGAGAGAGAGAGAGAGAGAGAGAGAGAGAGAGAGAGAGAGAGAGAGAGAGAGAGAGAGAGAGAGAACGAGAGAGAGAAGTAGAAGAAGAGAGAAAGAGAGAGAGAGAGAGAGTATGTGACCCATTATTGACCTATTGAACACAAAGCTGAGAATCTCTCATTCTCCGTCTGGAAATTCTTAACACATGGCTCTCGCTCTTGTTGTTAAAAACCTTATATGATCCATCTATCCTCTATGTCCCTCAGATGAAAGATGCTACATTCAGGTCAGAGGAAACACAACTATCGTGAGGCTGGCACTCACTGGTCACTGGTCTTGCTGACCACCTGGTGACCCTGGTCAGCTGGACCAAAGGCTGTGTGGGTTCACAGGCATCCTGTTATGTATGACCTCTGACCTCACAGTGGGTTAGGCCTCAGATGTGTGGATGAGCTACAGGGAGCTGGTCAAAGGTCCAGTCTTCACAGAGCAGTGCTGTGAACCTGAATTAAACTAGGTTGCTGCTGCCCAGTTCCCATCACACTGGCCTTTAAGGCTTTATGGTCACACAGGCCCTTCGGCGAAGCCCACTCTCCCAGACACACACAGGAGTGTCTGACTCTACAGTATCTCTGACAGTGCGGTTGGTGTATAAGTAGAGAATACAATGGAACAGATTACTGTGGTGTGGAGTTGTGTAGGGAGACCCTGTGGTCATTTCCACAGATTTCTGCCCAGCTAGCACATAACATTCTGAGAACCATATGTTTCTTAGGTGGGAATTTCAGTACATTTCCTACAGGTTTCCTCATGATTGTATTTCAAGTCATGCTCTCAAATTGTTCCGAGAACATTAAGAAGCAAACATTTTCTGTGTGAATTTCAGTACTTCAACGTAATGTTTTTCTGCAGGATTCCTTGTGGTTCTAGTTAAAGTCATGTTCTCAGAACGTTCAGAGGACGTTAATAAACAACGTTCTCCTGTGTGAATTTCAGTACTTCAGCGTAATATTTTTCTGCAGGATTCCTCGTGGATCTAGTTAAAGTCATGTTCTCAGAACATTAAGAAAACTTTCCATAAAAACCACAAGAAAACACTAGTAAGAATGTTGTACATCCTCACAGTTGTGTTCAGGTGTGTTGGCCGCACCCACTAATTGGCCACACCTGATCTTAATGAGTGTGTGTTTCCTTTGAAATGGGGTTTATTTGAATTGACTAAAATGAACAGCTTTTAAAAAATATAAAAAACACAGAACGCTAGCTCTATCCTGGTGGCACAGTGGACTAATTCCATGAATAGAAAACAGAAAGTAATAGGTTCAAATCTCACTGCCTCAATTCAAAAAGTTTTTGCATGATTAATGCCTAAGCAAAATAATTTCCAAGTGTCCTATCTGCGCTTGGAATTAAAAACAGTCAAACTAACCTAGCAGTGTTATTAAAATATGTTCTAAGTACGTTATTTAATTACCTTCAAATAACCTATGATTTCCATTCTCAGAAGGTTAATAAAACATCCCATGAAAACTTTCAGGGAACCATAGTAAAACGTTCTCAGAACCTCCCTGCAACCTAAAAATGTACGTACCCAGAACAGGAGAAATGTTCACTTCCGTTCTCAGAACATTTTTTTAAAAGTTCAGTTTACTCGTCAGGAAACGTATGTCTTCGTTCACGGAACCAATGGGAAACCAAAAACGTTGCTCCCACAATTTCCAAGGAACCATATGTGTTAACTGGGTACAGACTAAGATTCTGATACACAATGAGTAACAGGCAGGGAGGTATACAAACAGACACCATGACATCAACACATGACACACAACAGACAGTACAGAAACAGCCCTCACACAGGCCACAGGCCACCATTGAAATACCATTGATCGGCCCACTTCTCTCGCTCTGTGCCACTGGGTCCACTCTTGCCCCCCGACAGTGCTTGTGTTTCCTTCTGCCTGCCTCTCTCTCTCTCTCTACTGGTTTCTGATCTTATGTTTTAGCCATCAGGGTACTACTGCAACCTATCTGCTCTGTATTGACACCAGCCAACATCAACAGCAGAGGTGAGGACACGATGATGACTTAGCCATGCTGCCATGGTCAAAGATAGAGTCGTCTCAGCCAACAGCACCACCACCCACTACTGCTCTCTGGTGGTGGATACCAGAACTGCACTGTACTCCACAGGATGGTAAATTGAGATCCGGTTGGATAGATCAGATTATTAACCAGAACCACATGTTTACAGATGACCATGAAATATAGTTAAGCGATGGCGGCTTGGGTTCAACCCATCATAAATTATAGTAATCTAGAGGTATTGCTGTTTTAGCCCTACAGTAACAGAAAAATTCATATTCAAATAGATTTGTCATGAGGAAAATTTAGGAGTACATTTTTGAAACTGCATTTTTTTTCCTATCCTCAGATTCTGTCTCACATTGTTTTGGGTTCTTTCAATCTCACCAAAGGAGGACTGAAGTATTGGATTCTACACCATCTGCCTGAAACATGCTACTTTACCATGGAGAGAGAGTCAGTTCTACCTTCATACCGAGTGTGAATAGTATCTATGAAGGTGTGGTTGAGTCCCCTGTGTATGTTACGTTATCTGTAGAGGTGCCACTGTTCCCTTGTGGGGAGTGAGTGTTGTCTGAACATGGCAGGTATATGTTTTTGTCTACCGTTGACTATGGTGTTTTGCAGTGTTGGGGAGTAGGGAACTAAATTCAGTAGTTAATTACTTGTTGTGCCATGTAGTGGTGTAGCTAACTACTGAAGCTAACCTACTTGTTATCACAAAAATAAAATATGGGTAAAGTATGCAATCATTTTGTTTCTTTTTCGGCATCAGACCTGCCGGTAACACTTTACTTGACACCCAGAGTCATAACACGTTGAAAGTCATAATCATGTCATAACTGCAGACATAACTTGTCATAAGCTGTTATAACACTGTCATGACACATTTAGACCTGTTGTGCTATATATTGCATTATTTTATGTCTGGTTATGACACCTACGCAACCTACCACACAAGGCAAAACATTTAGTCATAATTTTTTTATTGACCATATTAAATTGTAATTGCGCACATTGTCAGACATGCACCTACCCCAAAGCTCAGTTGCTGATGACCGGGATGAATGCAGGAGCAGATTTCAGGAGCTGGACAAGACACCCTCTTTTGACTGATGTCTGACAAGAGGGCATATACGTGATAGMCTTATATGATGGTCACAATGCTTCTTGACTGTGTCATAAAGTGTATTTCATAAGTGCAAGTAAAGTGACACAGGATGGTCAATATGCTTCATGAAAGTCTCATAAAGTTGATTTCCTACAAATATGGAGAGAAAAAAAACATGAATCAAGAATTCATTACAACAAAGGATTTCATAAGAAACAAACTTTCAAATGAAAAGAAACTTCTTGGCAGGGAGAAAACTAATTTGAATAAATGTGGGTTTTGACACTCTTATGTAGGTGTCAGTAACAGCCACAAAACAATGCAATATGTCACAACAGGTGTAAATATATTGGTCATGACTCTGTTGCCCATATGACAAGTTATGTCAGCTGTTGTGTCAAAGTATTAAGACACGGAGTGTCAAGTAAAGTGTTACCGACCTGCCTAATTCTCACTTGAAACATATTTTGTGTGTTTAATAGGATAAATTGCACATTCTTTTAACATATGACCACAAAGTGATCAGTCTTGCAATTTGTAGTCTATGACATTTCTGATTTTCATATGAGCACAAAGTAATTTGGATGCAGTAAACTACCCAGCTAGCACATAACGTTCTGAGAACCATATGTTTCTTAGAGCTTGGTTGTCCTATGATTATTTTTGCATACAACCTTCCCACAACTTTCTGGGAATGGTGCAGGATAGTTGTTTGGCTTTGGAACACTCAGCACATTTAAGGGACTTAACAAAAAAATGTCATTACTTTAATAGAACGTTCCCTAAAAGTTCAAGGTTACATTTAATTTTGGTATTGTTATAGGAACGTTCTCCAACTGGTCTGACATTGGGAATGTTCTCGAATAGTTCAGAGAATGCTAAGAAACAACGTTCTGTGGAAATTTCAGTATGTTTCCTACAGGTTTCCTCATGGTTCTATGTAAAGTCATGTTCTCAAATTGTCCCAAGAACATTAAGAAAACGTCCCATAAAAACAAAGAAACTTTCATAACGTCCAGAGAACGTTCTAAGTTATTTTTAAAAAAGCATACATTGTGACCTCGGAATGTAAAAAAAACTTTCCGTGAAACTTTAGTAACGTTCAGGTATGTTGGCTGTGCCGACTAATTGGCTACACCTAATCTTAATGTTTGTTTCCTTTGAAATGGGGTTTGTTTGAATAGACAAATGAACAGCCTCGTATGAGTTCAAAAACATGGCATGCTCGCTCCATTCTGGTTGTGCAGTAGACTAATTCCATGGTTAGGAAATAGAAGCTCATAGGTTTGCATGATTAATGCCTAAGCAAATTCATTTCCAAGGGTCGCATCTGTGCTTGGATTTAAAAAGAGTTAAGTCAGCTATGTCTTGCTTTAGTATAGCTTAACATCTTCCAGTGTGAAGTAATGGGTAGCATGGCAAACTAGATTTTTAGAGTAGCGTCCCTAACACTGGTGTTTTGGATGCTTTCCAGACAAATCCACAGGAATCCCACATCTGCAGTTAAGTAAATCATCCATTGCCTCATGGAGCTCACGGAATGTTGTGCACAATTTACAATCAACGCAAAAGGTTGTCATTATTCAACAAAACATTTATTGCTGGCATAACATGATGCAACCATAGAAAACAAAACCAGATAAACCTGGTAACCACTGAAATGTACAAAGGGAGTACAGTACACACAAGTGTGGCTGTCTTAATTCCACAGTTGTTCTTTGTGCGTGTCCCCAGTCACACCAGTAGAGGCTCAGTGCAGGTGGAGGTACTGCTGGAACCACAGCACCACGTTGAGAAAGCAGTCAGCCTGAGTGTCCACACGAGCCAGAGAGTGGCCGTCTTCCGCAAACCAAAGCAACCTGCAGGGGGAAGCACAGTTGTATTCATTAGCGGACAACGTAGGAAAACAAAAGATTTCATATTGGACAAGTTCAGATAGTTCCTCCCTGTGTTTGTTTTGCTTCCGTTAGGTACTTAACCAAAAAAAGTGTTAAACAAATCAAAATATATTTTAAGTTTGAGATTCGTCAGAGTAGCAACCCTTTGCCTTGATGCCAGCTTTGCACACTCTTGGCATTCTCTCAATCAGCTTCATGAGGTAGTCACCTGCAATGCATTTCAATGAACAGGTGTGCCTTGTTAAAAGTTAATTTGGGGAATTTCTTTCCTTCTTAATGAGTTTGAGCCGAATTCTATAGTAAGTACTGTAAGTACTGTGGTATTCTATAGTCATCTGTAGTTATTTTTTCACGTGGGCAGGATGATTGACAATATAACAAGCGGTTGTCACCTGACGGGGGAGCCCCTGCTCTTCAGAGAGCGGTACAGCTCCAAACCTTGGTGAGGCGACACTCTCCTGTCTTTACCCCCCAGCATCAGGAGCACTGGGGCCTTGATCTGGACACAGACAGAGGAAACCAAATGATATGCTTGTCTCATTGACAGCTATAGAGGTGTGTTTGTGTGCATGAACCTCAAACCTGAGGTGCGTAGATTATGGGGGATTTCTGGAGCATGGTGGTGAGAGCCTCTGGGGTGGGCAGCTGGTCATAAGAGTACTGCAGCCCCACACAAGAGTAACGCCTAGGAAAGGTAGAGGGAGACACAGAACAACTATCCATCAACCAATTAATCACATTGTATTTGCATAGTACTTGTATTTTTTTTAATTGTAATTTTTAGTCTCTTAAATATGCAGTGCACACACTTTCCATCCCCCAACTAGTGCACTTCAATTTGTGTTTTAGTCTCCACTCTCCAGTCCTATACACTGATAGACAGAGACATGGACAGAGAGTGTCAAGTCTCACCAGTCCACGATGTCACTGGTTCCCAGTAAGGTGGCAGCGTTGATGACTGGGTTCCTGACGGCACACGCCTTGTAGAAGTCTGGGTACTGGCCAATCAGGTGGCAGGCCAGGAAGCCCCCGTGGGACCCACCCATCACCACCACTTTATCAGGGTCAAGGGTTAAGAGCTTCTCAGCAGTTTGGTCAGCAAGGGCAGTTAGTACAGCCCTCTGGGAATGATAGTTAGAGGTTAGTTGAACAAGATGTGTTAGTAGTATTGAGTTGGAACACAAAATAGCAACCTGACTGGCACCCTGGGTTGAGAAACACTGTTGTATTGAAGGCTCAGGCTGTAGATATTTTCAGCTGAGAGCTCACTCTGTACCTGCACATCCTTGACGTCTTGGCTGCCGATGTTACCGGCCAGAGAGAGTATGCTGTCCTGGCCAAAGCCAGTGGAACCCCGGTAATTCACTACAAAACACAGAGAGAGAAACAATATTCTATCAGTGGATACCAATGTGTGTGGGTGTGAGCCAAGGAGGAAGTCCACTATCTTACCCATGAGTACAGCAAAGCCCAGTTTGACCAGAACTGCTGTAGTGACATTCCACTCTGCAAAGAACTGGGAGTGCGGCCCACCTGGGAAAGAACACAAATAAGCTTCAGTGAGTCATCCGTGATCTTTCATAGATCAGTTCCCATATACATAAAACAGTCTCAGAATAGGCGTGCCGATCCAGGATCAGTTTTTATACAAATTAAATATATACAGCGAAGATTTGATCCTAGACCGGCGCTCCTACTACGAGACGCTTTATGAATACGGGCCCAGGACCTCGATTCTCCAGAGGTTTCTCTCACCATGGACAAACACCACCAGAGGGACCTTGGTGCGTGACGGAAGGTGGTTTGACGTAACCAGCAGGGCCCCGAAGTCTAGGCCAGCTGCATAAGGGACACACAACTTAATTGTATTGTTTTCTCAAAGACATAGTTATGGCAACCAGACAAGTTCTAAACCACTATTGACTGACTCACAGTACTCTGTGTTCTCCTCCTGGGGCGTAGGGCTGATGTCCAGAACATTGACGATAGCACCACGTAGACACGACTCGCCCAGAGGGTCCCAGGACACATCCCCCTCCCCCCCAGCCAACGGAAGAAAAGCCACTGCCTGCAATAACACAATGCATATATGATATTATACTGCAACTGTACATGATGGGATATGACCAGGTAACCTAAATGACCAGTGTTGTATAGGGGGTAACCTAAATGACCAGTGTTGTATAGGGGGTAACCTAAATGACCAGTGTTGTATAGGGGGTAACCTAAATGACCACAGTGTTGTATAGGGGGTAACCTAAATGACCACAGTGTTGTATAGGGGGTACCCTAAATGACCATAGTGTTGTATAGGGGGTAACCTAAATAACCAGTGTTGTATAGGGGGTAACCTAAATAACCAGTGTTGTATAGGGGGTAACCTCAGTGTTTTCCACAAGCACATGGAGTAGCTAACCAAATATAAAAGTAGCCAGGAGGGATCACCCGGGCCAGGTGGTTAATCATTTTCTGGGAAACAAGCTCTATTTTGGTGGCCTCTAATACATTGTAATGCCTTGATTCCATCATAAAATAGTCAGCGAAATTATTGAATACTTTGAGTTGACCACCCAAATTTGATTTTTTTTTGTGGTATTGCATTAAAAATTAAAATTACTGAAAATGTATGAATCCAGTGTATTGTTAGCTTTTATTAAATATTGTCTAGGCTTAGATGATCAAGACTATTTTTAGTAAGAAAATAAACCTTTAAAACATATATCCTGTCTTCTCTTGAGATTAAAGAATTTTACTGCAAGATACGAATTTCCACAATGTTTGTTCTTAATTATGTATTTTATAAAGACAGAAAAATTAAGTAAATAGACAATTACCTTAATTTATATTTTAAGTTACATTTTAAATCAAAGAAATTGCGTGATGGGCACTTTTTGAAAAGTAAAAATGGCTCTCTAAAATAGTAATTTCTTAAATAAATGACAATTCACAAAGAGAGTTGCAAACACTTGTTGAAATTCTTTTAAATGAACTGACCCACAGATTTCTTCTTAATTAATCTTTTACGAGTTTGTTGACTTCCACAGGCATACATTTACCTTGAGGCATTTTCTCAGTGATCTGCGATACAGGTATAATTGAAGAATGAAGCAGGTGTTTAACATAGGCTTTGTTACACAGAAAGCAGCAGTTGACTACTCCATTGTCAACACTGATTAAAATCAGTAGACCTAGAGCAACATTTTTGAAAATAACATAAGCATCATTAGCTTTTGAAATAATTCAATACGTTCTCTTTCGGACCAGAGTGAGGCTATCGTTTCACTAGCCTACCCATTTTTCTGCAGTGAGGATTCACCATATTCATCGAATGTTATCATTTATCTGCAGTTAAATCACCCCAAAAAACTACCAGTATGCGATTGATGAAGCCAAATGATCTCTTACCGATGCGATAGGCTACTGACGAGTCACTCACTTTAACGTCACTGTCTGTCAAGTCCTGATAAGAGTTCATATCGAAAATACAGACGAGAACTTTAGGTTTACTTGTCCCGATGCGATACCATGGACATACAGCTACGTTGTATGGTTTATGAATGGCAAGGATATATGAAATGGACTTTTTCAGTTAGACAACATTCATAAATGTGTCACGCTTGTTGTTCGTCAATCAAATCAGTAGCAAATGCTCATGGAGTGAAACTGAAAAAAAAAAAAAAAAGGCCTACACAGTTGTTTTATTGTCCAGCCAAATGATCATTGGAGGTGTGGTTGTCTTACTAAGACGTTTTTATTTACACTGACATGATCTTTGACCCTAGACGGCAGTTACTGCCACCTTGCTTGATACACCAAATGAAATGCGTTTCCATGGCGATTTTGTTTAACACAAACGTGTTCCCTAGTTGCGCCGTGATTGGCTCATGGGGACATTACGTCAAGGCAAAATCTACAGGTAGAGATGGAAAACTCAAGCCCCCTGGGTGCCGTCATAGGCTGCATTCCAAACACTTCAGACAGACACATCCTTTCCCCTCAGCCCTAAAATTAAAGAGGACACATCATGACGTCTGACGAGTACACACTTGCAGGGCAAGGAAGGAAGGAATGATTTTTAAATGGACCGCCCCTGCCCGGAAATTCATCACTCGTTCATCCCGCGATGATTGTGTTTTCAGCCACCGGCAGCTTGTGTGCTTTATATGCTTTACAGTCAATTATGATTGCATGTCTACATATTAAATATATAATTATTAATATACGCCTACTGTATGATAGCAAATTATTAGCTAACTAGCGTTAGCCTGCCTAGCTGGAACTTCTGAACATTTTTTATTTCTACAATTTCCAAAAGCTAACAAAACAAAAACATGTTTACGAGACGCGTTTGTGTATTAGCAGCACAATTTCTAACTTATTTACATTCGTTTTTACTTACACTGTTGACTCCATATTGACCTTGAGGTTTTAGCTGACTTTTCTTAGCGGATGTACAATCACGAATTGAATTATGGGGCATTTCAGGCCCCGAAGTGAACATAATTGCACACCCGCAGATTCCATTAAAAACGAGGGCTGAGGGGCTTACGTTGCAAACTTCCCTTGCTTGGCTAATCATTTGGACCAACGACAAATATGGCCGCGGGGATTCCCCCAAGGGCATAAGGCGAGGGTAAGTGGACGAGGGTGTGTCTTTTATATGTTTGAAACGCAGCCATTGAGTTACATTAGAAGGGCCCATCCAAGAAGGCTCAATGTCATTGGCCACAGATCTTAGCTAGCAGTCATCATGAATTAAGTCGACAATCTACTGGCAAATATTTGTCATATGATGAGAAATTATGATACATTATTGGTGCTCGTTGGCCATTGAACATAAACATTACACACCAAGTTGGAAATCCCAAATTCAACAATGAGTGGTTTGGAAGGAATCAGTGGCTAACTGCAAGCGTTGCAAAGCAATCACTAGCCTGCTATTCAGTGGAGTGGGTGTTTAAAAGGATAAACATTGAACACGATGGGCCAGAAAAGGTTGAATACATTGGCCATGCTGTCAACCCAGCATTACTTCTGCAGCATTCACAACTGGAAACTCAGAACTGGGATATTTCAGACACACATTTATTTAAGCAAGTCAGCCATATCAGCTATTATTTTTTAAAGGCAGTAAATGTGTCTGAAAGAACGGTTTGGCTGCCAGACAAGACTCCGCTGATAGCCAGGTGTAGCAGTGGTAAGGATTCACTCTGTGGTGCTGAAAAGAAAGCTCTGCTGTTGGGACAGATTTATGTAGGTCTTAACTGTTTGTGGGCAATGTTGGTCACCGTTATAGTTCAATTAATGTACTGTTTAGTGTTGTGTAGTGGCTTTGCTAACACGCACCGGAAACAAAATTGGGGGGAGTTTGCCCCACCAACATTTATATGCTAAAATCGCCACTGAGCACGAGAAAGAAAATAAATTAATGTGCCAGAAAATACACTAAGTGGATTTCGACTCATCGTTACCACATATGGGACGTGCAAATTGAAATTAAATAAATTTTACTGCAAGCATAGCGTACATAACACACCCAGGAGGTACAGAGAGGCGGGACAGACAGCAAACTGTCAAACCAGCAGTGTCTCCCTGTCATCGCTCACTTTGACTGACACCCGCTAGAAGAAGCATATCATTCATTTTAGTGGGAGAGGGCTCGTGGACTTTTTTTCCCGGACTTGTGAATTGTAAAAAAGTAGCATAGTTAATTTAAGTGGAAAAAGTACCCGGCTGAAAATGTATGTGTAACCGGCTGTATGGCCGACAGCCGGTGCTAATGGAAAACACTAACCTAAATGACCACAGCGTTGTATGGGGATAACCTGAATGACCAGAACGTTGTATAGGCGTAACCTGATAGCCCAGAGCTCTGTATAGTAGTAACCTGAATGACCAGAGCTCTGTATAGGGGTAACATGAATGACCAGAGCGATATACGAATGCCCACAACACAGGTATTACCAGGCGTGGGGCCTCATTCAGATGGGAACAGTGGACCACCATGAGGTCATTCTGGATGGTGAGCAGCTTCCAGCTCCCAAATTTCTCAGCTAAAGGGAAGAGAGAGAGATTGAACGGTTTGCTACAGCTCGAACTAGTTTCAGTTGGAGAGGCTCGAGAACAAAACCTCACAGACTAATAATCATATAAAAGGAGAGGAGAGCTTACAGTCAGAGATGCGGGTTACTCTCCTAGTGGCCCTATCCACTACAAAGAGGTCCTGTGAGAGAGGGAGAGATGGGGAAAGTGAGATCATGGAGTACGAAGTTATTTGCGGCCGCTTGTGTACATGTTTACACTATACCCTCCAGTTCCTCCGGGCGCTACTGAAGACCACTCTCTGGCTGTCTGACGCCCAGCAACGAGGTGGCAGAGCCTCATACAGCCCAGCAAACTCATCTAGGGACAGACAAGGGGGGGGGGGGGTGGGGCGGGGGGGGGTGGGCGCGGGGGGGGGGGGGGGGGGGGGGGGGGGGGGGGGGGGGGGGGGGGGGCACGGGAGGAAATGTGTGAGAAGCAAGAGATGGAAAGTGCAGTAGGAATGGGGTGCCATTCTATGTCAAGTCCAAAATGTTGCGTTAAGTATTTCATTCTGTACCTTTCTTTGGCCTATTGACTACGTCCACCAGCACAGAGATATTCCTTGTCTCCAGGTCATACTGTGGACCGAGAGAAGGGAAGGATATAACAGTGCAGAATACCACAGCGAAGCATAAGCGCACTCCCCACTGACCTCCAGACCATGCTTGCTTCTTTCTGAATAAGGCGGTAAAGGCTCCTTAATGAGAGGCTGGGCAGGGTCTGGAGGTAACGCTGAGGACTAGGGCTAGGCTGGGAGCGGGGTCTGGAGGTACGCTGAGGACTAGGGGCTAGGCTGGGGAGCGGGGTTCTGGAGGTAACGCTGAGGACTTGGGGCTAGGCCGGGAGCGGGTCTGGAGGTAACGCTGAGGACTTGGGCTAGGCTGGGAGCGGGGGTCTGGAGGTAACACTGAGGACTTGGGGCTAGGCTGGGAGCAGGGGTCTGGAGGTAACACTGAGGACTTGGGGCTAGCCTGGGAGCGGTTGGCAGGGGTCTGGGAGATGGGAGGCTGGAGGTCGGGCACTCACCTGCTTCATGCTGAAACACTGGCTGTGGGGGCCAAACACCTGTCCCTCCAGGTACACCAGGTAGCGTCCATCAGGGCTCAGACGGGGGGACGAGACAGAGCTGGTGTCCCCAGACAGACACTCTGTGTAAGGAGAGACAAGGGGTTGCAGGTTTGCAAGGAAAGAAGCTTTGTTGTTAATGCGCTGTGAATTAGCAAGTTGTTTACCATGACAATGAACCAACCAAGAACACAGAAAACACTCACCACAGTTTCCTTCCAGGTCCAGACAAAACAGAGCTGACCTGAAAACAGAAGTTCTCATTTTAGTCTTTCTAAAATAACACACATGGGCATCTCTTGATCAGTCTATTACTCTGGAATATTGATTAGTGAGATGACGTAAACATAGACTACACAGGCTGCTCCTTACCTCCTATTGGAGCAGAACCTCAGGCCCAGTCTGAAGGGCTCATGCCACCAGCCCACAAAAAACAAACACTCGCCATCATGGGCCCAGAGACACTGTGTTAACCAGACAGCATGACAACAATTACTGCACATTACATTTCATGGCATAACATATTACATAGAATTACATGACTGTAAGACATGTCATGTGACTGGTGATCCTTCCAGTGAAGTTGCAAATACCATAGGATGCTCAGCTAATGCCTTTATTGGTGTGTGTGTGTGTGTGCTCACCTGGCCTGGGGACACGTGTGAAGGGACACCCTGCAGCACTGTTACCGTGCCCTTGGCCACATCGGCCACACACAGCACTGGGACACTTTTACTGGTCAAGCCTTCCCCCCAGTCCTCCCAGTACAAACTCTTGTCCTGATGCACAACAGGGGAAAGGAAGGGTGTTGAAGCCATGAAAAAATAAAATAAAAAGACTGGATCATGTTTACGCAACATAGCAGCCATCCTAAGAGTACTTCCAGAACCACCCGAATGTCACTAAGACTACATCCAACTGAATGTATGGCTAAACATACATAGACAATTAATAGAGTGATCAGGGTGTTTTGGATACCTTCTCAGAAGGGCCTCCTGAGGGCCCTGCTGTTGGCTCTGATGGGATGGAGGCTGAAGCGTACGACTCTCCTATAGACCTTTTCCCCTCGGCTACATACAGCAGCCTGCCCTCACATGTAGACCAGGCCAGGGAGCCAAACTGACCTGCACACATACAGACAGAGGCAGACGGCGAACAAGAGCCAAAGACAGACCGACATGGAGAGAGTGTGGCTGATGAATTCAAGCAAATGGCCCTGATTAGGTCCACAGTGGACAGGTCTAGCATCAGACAGAATACTCAAGAGCACCGTAGGCATTAAAACCACCCAGGAAAAGGCCTTTACCATCCTCATACACTCTCCCGTGTTTGTTGAGAGCTGTGAGATGGAGGATCTTTTTTAAGCCGCTGTTGCTCCACACCTGAAAATGAACAGACCCTGTAAAAGTTAAAGCAAACCAGTATGCACCGTATCAGGGTGGGTGAAGGAATTTAGCCAGATGACCGACACACCCAGACCACTCCATCCTTACCTCTAGGAACTGTTGTCCTGCAACCTGACCGCTGGTTTCCCTGACAACCGCCTTCAGATCTCCAGACAGGGAATAGGAACTCAGCAATCTATTTGAGTAGAAGGGAAGAAAGAAAGCATTGAAAATGGCAGCTTAGAGAAGGACCTATCGTATCTTTAATAAATAACTCCACTATATAAATCATCTTACACACATCACGTCATCAGCACCAGACACTGGGATGGAGAATGAGTGGTGGGGGAGTGTTAATCTGTCCGTCTGCCTACTTACTCGCCGTGTAAAAGGCTGCAGGGGCTTGGTGGTTGGATGTCTATGTCGGTCTCTTTACTGTAGTTTTGAATTAGTGTCCACTGCTGGGCATAGTGCAGTCTGGCTCCCCGGAATCTCTCAATCTGACTCCACTCTGATAGGTGCAGGCGAAGGAGAGGTTAATAACTATGATTTATTTTTTTATCAATACATTTWAAAAGTAATTCAAACTTTTTTCCAACGAAGCAAACATAATAGCATACGTGCAGTCAAAAATAACAAAATAAACTTCCAGGTTTATAAATATCATAAAATCAGGGAGAACTGCTTGTGTGCATGTTTTTTTATGGGTACCAATTTGTTTACTGTTCAGTGTTCTTTAGTGTGTGTGTGAGAGATGTATAGAGGGCTAATGCCCAAAAGCCTGTTATAGCATGGGCAGCACCACTGACGACTTTCAGAATGATGAAGGCCTCTAGTAACCAAAAGGCGCCATTGAGGGCTCCCGCCATTTTAACYTCGTCAACTYGGTGGTACTTCCAACTTAATTGGCTGATCACTCCTGCTGACCCTGTCGGAGTCATGTCCATCCAGATCATCAGGAGGGATCCAGCCAATCGTTTAGAAGAAAATAGACTACTTCAAAATGGAGATCGCCTCAATGGTGCTGCCCATGCGGTCATAGACGCTATTGTCACAGATAGAACAATGAGCCAGATATTTCACTGGATGTATAAATGTGAAGCATCCGGTTGGCGTTTCCACGTACTACCAAATATGGTGATGAGGAAGCCCAGCGGCCGGCACTGGGAAATGATGGAGCGAGATGGATTTTTGGCCAAAATTATGCAAATATTCTCATCAATGAAACATTTGATCTCCATACAGTTTTCTGTTTCCAAAACTAGAATCTGTAACAAACAGAGTGGACTGCATTTTGTAGACTCTACCCTTTGCCAAAATACAAATTGTTTAGAAAGAMTGCAGGGGTGAATTGAGTTATTGCACACTCGTACATCAAAGTAGGCGTTCCTTAAAGGAAATATGCAAATAAATACTAGAGCGAGCCAATAGGAACTTACTAGCTCYTGCTTGGCTCTGCCCACGTCCTTACTTGTTCTGCCCACTATGATTAATTTCCTCAAATTGGAAATGACAAAAATTGGGGGGAGTTTACACCACCAAGATTTACATGCTAAAATCACCAATGAGCATGAGAAAGAAAATAAATTAATGTGCCAGAAAATAAAGTACTAAGTGGATTTCGACTCATCGTTACCACATTATATGGGACGTGCAAATTGACACAGACGATGAAGGAGCATCATGCTCTCTCAGAGGAGGCTGGTAGGAGGAGCTACAGGAAGACAGGTTGATTGTAATGGCTGGTACGGAATTTYTGTAACGGTATCAAACACAAACATATGGAAACCACATGTTTGACTCTGTTCCATTWATTCCATTCCAGCCATTACAATGAGCCCGTCCTCCTCTGTGCTCTCTCCCTCCTTGTAAAGAAATGTGACTGCAAGCACAGTGTACACACACACCCAGGAGGTACAGAGAGGCGGGACAGACAGCAGACTGTCAAACCAGCAGTGTCTCCCTCTCGTCACTCACTTTGACTGACACGCGCTACAAGATGCATATCATTAATTTTAGTGGAAGAGTGCTCGTGGACTTTGTTTTCTGACTTTTTAATTGTAAAAAAGTAGCATAGTTAATTGAAGTGGAAAAGTAACCGGCTGTACAGCCGACGCTAATGGAAAACACTAACCTAAATGAGCACAGCGTTACATAGGGGTAACCTGAATGACCAGAGCGTTGTATAGGCATAACCTGAATGTCCAGAGCTCTGTATAGGGGTAACCTGAATGACCAGAGTGGTGGATATGACATACTCTGGTCCATCTTGGGTTAGTTATAGAAATCTTTGCTATAATGGCACAGACACATAGATGAGTCCTCTATGTATCTCTATGGTAGCAGCAGAGAGAAGAGGAAGCGAGAAACCCCACACCCTATTTGTTTCTGGTTACATTACAGTCAGTCATTGTAAATAAGAATTTGTTCTTAACTGATTTCCCAAGTTAAATAATGGTTAAATAAAAATATTTAAAAATATACCCTTTCAGTTTGCTTCTGAGTTGGTTAACAGACGAAAATTGACTACTTCAAAATGGTGATGGCCTCGGGCGCTACCTGCGGGCACCATAGTGGACAGTTACAACGTTGCGATCTCTATGCATCTCTATTGTGTGTGTGTGCGCACAGTGTCTCACCTGTACATAAAGTGAAACTCGTGCCGTTTAATAGTGCCATGTAGTCATTCGCCGTCACGAAGGCAGAAATAGGGGTGGGATACCCACTATATTCGCGGTACAAAGTGGCGATAYCATCGGGTTCCATTCGTGCCTAGGTGCAGTAGCGTTAGTTAGACATGCAYCTGTCAACTGTTTTTGAAAACACTTTTACAGTGCATTAGCTAGCTAACTAATCACTTTAATCGATTACAGGTGATATTAAAGCCATGTGACTGCATGCGTTCAACAAACGAACATTATGTATCAGCTTCATTTTAAAGGTTAGAGAAACTAATGTTAAGATAAACATAGATGGAACACAAATGTCCATTTTGAGCTAAAGTGGTACTTATAAATCTCTGAAAAAAATAACAATAGTTGTCTTTTACCAGGAACTCCATGTCGACACGACGGCCGATACCATTTCATYCAGGGGCTGATGGAAGAGACCAAACGCAAGGCGGCAGCAGCAACACATTTTGTAGGATTCACAAAGGAAGTGATTAATGGCGCCTTGGGATTTCACCCCAACTCTGACGTCATCCCATRGAAGATTACATTTAAAACGATAGGGCGGTCCAAAGAATCCCAGATAGCACCGACCATAAAAAACAAATAAACATCTCCTGCCCCATCCAATCCCACCATTTGAATCCCACAGTGATACATAAACTCAGCAAAAAAAGAAACGTCCCTTTTTCAGAACCCTGTCTTTCAAAGATAATTTGTAGAAATCRAAATAACTTCCCAGATCTTCATTGTAAAGGGTTTAAACACTGTTTCCCATGCTTGTTCAATGAACCATAAACAATTAATGAACATGCACCTGTGGAARGGTTGTTAAGACACTAACAGCTTACAGATGGTAGGCAATTAAGGTCACAGTTATGAAAACTTAGGACACTAAAGAGGCTTGTCTACTGACTCTGGAAAAACTTCAAAAGAAAGATGCCCAGAGTCCCTGCTCATCTGCGTGAACGTGCCTTATGCATGCTGCAAGGAGGCCTGAGGACTGCAGATGTGGCCAGGGCAATAAATTGCAATGTCCGTACTGTGAGACGCCTAAGACAGSGCTACAGGGAGACCGGACGGACAGCTGATCGTCCTCGCAGTGGCAGACCACGTGTAACACCTGCACAGGAMCAGTACATCCGAACATTACACCTGCGGGACAGGTACAGGATGGCAACAACAACTGCCCGAGTTACACCAGGAATGCACAATGCCTCCATCAGTGCTCAGACTGTCCGCAATAGGCTGAGAGAGGCTGGACTGAGGGCTTGTTGGCCTGTTGCAAGCAAGGTCCTCACCAGACATCACCTGCAACATCACCTATGGGCACAAACCCACTGTCGCTAGACCAGACAGGACTGGCAAAAAGTGCTCTCACACGAGTCGCGGTTTTGTCTCACCAGGGGTGATGGTCGGATTCGCGTTTATCTTCGAAGGAATGAGCGTTACGCCGAGGCCTGTACTCTGGAGCGGGATCAATTTGGAAGTGGAGGGTCCGTCATGGTCTGGGGCAGTGTGTCACAGCATCATCGGACTGAGCTTGTCATTGCAGGCAATCTCAAAACCGTGCGTTACAGGGAAGACCTCCTCCTCCCTCATGTGGTACCCTTCCTGCAGGCTCATCCTGACATTACCCTCCATGACAATGCCACCAGCCATACTGCTCGTTCTGTGCATGAWTTCCTGCAAGACAGGAATTTCAGTGTTCTGCCATGGCCAGCGAAGAGCCCGGATCTCAATCCCATTGAGCACGTCTGGACCTGTTGGATCTGAGGGTGAGGACTAGGGCCATATCCCCCAGAAATGTACTGGGAACTTGCAGGTGCCTTGGTGGAAGAGTGGGGTAACATCTCACAGGAAGAATTGGCAAAGTCCATGAGGAGATGCACTGCAGTACTTAATGCAGCTGGTGGCCACTGACTGTTACTTTTGACCCCCCCCCCGTTGTTCAGGGACACATTATTCAATTTCTGTTAGTCACATTTGTGGAACTTGTTGAGTTTGTCTCAATTGCTGAATCTTATGTTCATACAAATATTTACACATGTTAAGTTTGCTGAAAATAAACAGTTGACAGTGAGAGGACATTTCTTTTTTTGCTMAGTTTAATTGGTACCTTTTCATGCCTTGCCTTTGGTATCTGCATTACAATGTGAACATTCAAATATTTTTAAACCCACTTAAGGAAAATAATGAACAGATACATCCTTGGTGTGAGTGTTTATTACATTTCATTTATCCATAATCAATTAATTTGCCTAACCCTTTGGGTTATTACATAGCATTGCTTGTCAAAATACATCTCCATTGTTCAATGCACTCCTTGAATACATACATATGCATTTGTATATACATATGCATTATTATGCACAACCAACCTGCATAAAAATATACATGAAAAATGACACCTTAATTCTCTTAGTCTTCTTCCCATATTTGAAGTCTAAAAATAACTTACTTTAAAAATCATACTGTTCTCCCACTTTCAATAAATTAGAAAGTAAAATACATGACCAAAAATGGTTTAGATGTTCATCCAAAATATTAATTTAAAAAAAGGTACAATAAACTACCTTTTTGTTTTATTTTCAGGCATCTCATAGGTCAGTTTTATTGTGGTGTTAAATTAAATAAAAACACACGTTTGCATTGTCTGCCAAGTCCCTGGTTTGGCAGCAGCCACTGGGTCCTGTGAGACGAAGGGTAGGGGGCATGATGACAATTTGGGCCAGGGGGCTGTACAGGAAGGAGGGTGCAACGTTACAGAAGGTTCACTATAGAAATGTACTGTGTAGAACAGACAGGATTGTCTGTCATTTTGWATAGGAAATCATGTCYGCTCTATTCATCACATTGGTCTCCAACATTCCAGACCTTTCGCTTCAATGAATACACCCCAGTATTCTTCTCCTCGGTCTTCGTCCTATATGGCTACGGCACGTTCCATCAATTCCTCACATCACATCTGCMCGCTTGTCCCTCACTTTGTTCCTTAGTTTAGTCCTGGCTTTGAATGCCGCCGAGTTGAACAGATGCTGTGAGAGGAAAATAAATCAACAGGTTAGACTTACACCCTTCAAAATAAAGAATGCCAATATGGAGGGCAGTCCTGTGAAGACTAGGCAAACTCATAACATTTCATGGTACTGCTAAATCAAAACGGACCAGTACATTTTGTTTAACCAACAATCATTTACACMAAACAAAAATAAACGCAAAATGTAAAGTGTTGGTCCCATGTTTCATGAGCTGAAATAAAAAATCCCTGACATTTTCCATTCGCACAAAAAGATTATTTCTCTTAAATTTTATGCAAACATATGTATTTATTTTTTACATCCCTGTTAGTGGGCCTTTCTCCTTTGCCAAGATAATCTTTCTACCTGACCGGTATGGCATATAAATAAGCTGATTATAAACACCATGATCATTACACAGGTGCACCTTGTGCTGGGGACAATAAAAGGCCACTTTAAAATGTAGTTTTGTGTCAACACAATGCCACAGATTTTTCAATTGGCATGCTCACTGCAGGAATGTCCRCCAGAGTTGGTGCCAGAGAATTGAATGTTCATTTCTCTACCATAAGCTTCCTCCAACGTCGTTTTAGAGAATTTAGCAGTATGTCCAACCGGCCTCACAACTGCAGAGCACGTGTAACCACACCAGCCCAGGACCTCCACATCCGGCTTCTTCATGTAGTGGATCGTCAGTGGGGGGCTTCTCAACAGTATTTCTGTCTGTAATAAAGCTWTTTTGTGGGGGAAAACTCATTCTGATTTGCTAAGCCTGGCTCCCCAATGAGTGGGCTGGCTGCTAAGTSGGTGGGCCTATGCRCTCCAAGGCSCACCCACTTGGCTGCACCCCTGCCCAGTCATGTGAGATCCATAGATTAGAGCCTAATGAACTCATTTCAATTGATTGATTTTCCTTATATGAACTGTAACTCAGTAAAACCTTTGAAATTGTCGAATGCTAAGTTGATATTTTTGTTCAGTATAATTAGACAGTGGAGATCTCACATGAAATGCACCATGTGGTTGGTTGTTGAACAGGTATGTGTCAGGTGAAGTGGGTATTTGTCAGTGGTCGTGGTTTCATGACAAAGGGMTATGTGCTGGTGGGAGGTGTGTTTGGAGACAGTCATAGGACATGGGGGTCACCTTCTCGAAACGGGAGATCTTGCTGGATTTGACAGACGAGTCCAGTATCTGGGGGGGTCCCAGGCCAAATATGTCCCTCAGCAGCGGGTTAAACTAGAGACAAGACCAGGCACACCATTTAAAACTAGCCATTTCCAAAGGATAAATAAGGAGGCAAGCAAGCATCACAAACCTTCCAGAAAGACTTGATTAGAACATTTGTTGCAGAGATAGTCTCTTTATAGCATAGATATCAACTATATCCTACCAACACAGGTATAGACCTAGACMTTTGATCAAACCTGAAGATGGTGTCTCACTCCAGACTCCAGCACCTCTTTGAAGGCGTCGTAGACCCTCCTGCGCATCCAGCTGTCGATGTAGATGCCCTCCACACCAAAGCGGATGTTCTCCTCGGAGAAGTCCTCATTCTGCACGACGTTGGGCAAAAATGGCATTCAAAAAAATCCAACATTACACATTTCTCTCACTGACTGACCAATGGTCTCCAGTTACAGTGACTGGTCTGGTGTGATTTAAAAACCCTCGAGCAATGTTAGAACCTTGCACCGGTTAACGTTCAGGGTGACTCGTGGTCCCTCACCTCTATGTAATGTAACACCTCTCTGAATATGGTGCGCTGTTTCCGCCTGTCGTTCTTGGCACGGTGCTTGTTCCCGTCGGTGGCCAGGCCCTTCAGGCACTCGCACAGCGTGTCGCTGTCTTCAAACTCAAATTCCTGCACAGAAAAACAAGGATCAGCGGGGATATTTCCCCCACTTCCTCTCCACGGGCTCTACATTGCCTCCATATTGTGTTTGAGCTGCCGAGCGAGTAGAACCAGGGCCTGTTTTCACAAAGTGTCAGAGAATGTCGGTGCTGATCTCAGATCAGGCCCCCCTCCCCCATGTAATCATATTCATTGTGATCTAGAAGGCAAAACTGATCCTAAATCAGCACTCCTACTCAGATGCTTGACACATACAGCCCCTGGTTGTTCATTAGGCAAAACATACCCTGTCTATATCTCTTCCCAGTTCAACCAGCAAGGCTATGGTCATCCCAACAGCTATCCTGTAGTTCACGTCGCTGCTCTCCAGGCAGGCCTGTAGCTTGGGTAGATGTCTGCGCACAAGAGGAGACCGAGGACGTGAGCTGAGCAATGTGGCAGGTTATATATTCAGATCCCGGTTGTGTCTCAAATAGCACCCTATTCCCCATGTCGTGGCCATACAGTGCACTTCTTTAGTCAAATATGCAGGGCAGGACTACGGCACTAAATGGGGAACGGGGGGTGTCATTTGAGACGCAGCCCCTGTCGGTCTGTGTGTGTCACTCACAGGTCCAGCAGCACAGTGAGGCGGGAGGCGGGGCAGAGGGTGACGAGCAGGGCCCAGGCATGCAGGGCGGCGCTGTGGAGCCCAGGGGCACCGGCATTGGGGGTGGGCAGGGTGCCCTCGCGGTTGGGGTACGACATGGTGAACACACTCTCCAGGTGACTCATGGATTTCACCAAGTCCTGCCACAGAGGGAGAGAGGAAAAAATAATGACAGAGACAAAAAGCGAGAGAGAGAGAGAGAGAGAGAGAGAGAGAATTAACCATGCATTCAGACTCCATTTCTGGATCTTGATTTTCCATACTACATCTCTTTTCCAGCTACAGAGAAATAGAATGAGAAGGATTTCTAGAGAATCTCACCTCTCCGTCTTCCGCAGCAGAAACGTAGCAGCACATACCCAGCGCTCGGGCACACTGCAAGAGGAAGAGGGATGAACAACTTAAAAAAAACGCTGACTTACAAAGAAGGCACTCTTAGTGGAAAGACGGCCGTCGACAACAGGAGTGTGACGAAGGCCAATGGTGACACTCACACTCTGGCGGGCGGCCARACTGGCACAGCCGTCAATCATGATGGCGCTGAGGACGGGCCGGAGGATCTTGAAACCCTCCTCGCCCTCGTCCCCCCCGCCGAGCTGCACACACAGCTGGGCACACACTGTGGCCGCTGCAGCCTGCTCCTCTCCACCACCTGAGAGAGAAGAACGGAGAGAAGGGACAGAAACAGAGTAGAGGGATGGAAAAGGGTGGAGGGGTAAGATCCCATTTTACAAGCTCGACAAGAGAAGTCAGGCTATCGCAGGACTTGGTCAATCAGAAGATTAACTGAATTCGTAGAGCCTAAAGTCAGACTCGARGAAGCTCCATTTTTGGATAGAAATAGTTACATTTCAAGCCAAATAAAAAGGTATGGTAGAGCAAGTGTAAGTCCTAATCATCTTTTCAAGTTTTTACTCAGGCCAGCACCACCTAAAGTGATGTACGTTTGACTATATTTACCACCGTAATTCATAGACCACAACCCACACACAGTGCTGTGGTGTCTCACCCTTGCGCAGGCTCCTCTCCAGGCAGTCGCTGACGGTGAGGCGCCGCTCTATCAGGAAGTCATAGAGCAGCTTGGAYGAAAAGGCCCCTCCCAGAGAGCTTAGGGCTGCCAGGCGCGTCTTTGCACTGAGCGGGACGGGAGGAAGGACCACGTCAGTACGTCTCTACACATCTCTGCCTAATGCTGTCGTTACGAGAGGACAACTCGTACACCATCGTTGGAAGTATTCGCACCACTTGACTTTTTACAGAGTGGGATTAAAATGGACTTGTCATTTTATTTGTCAACGATCTACACAATATACTCTCTCATTGTGTCATTTTTTTTGTCAACGATCTACACAAAATACTCTCTCGTTGGAAGATTTGTAAAAAAAAATATCTATTGATTAGATAAGTATTCAACCCCCTGAGTCAATACATGTTAGAATCACCTTTGGCAGTGATTATAGCTGTGAGTCTATCTGGGTAAGTCTAAGAGCTTTGCACACCTGGACTGTACAATATTTGCACATTAGCTTTAAAATTCTTTAACCTCTCAAGTTGTTTGTTGATCATTGCTAGACCTCCATTTTCAAGTCTTGCCATCGATTTTCAAGCAGATTTAAGTCCAAACTGTAACTAGGCCACTCAAAAACACTCAATGTCGTCTTGGTAAGCAACTCCAGTGTACATTTGGCCTTGTGTCCTAGGTTACTGTCCTGTGGAAAGGTGAATTTGTCTCCTGGTGTCTGTTGGAAAGCAACAGACAACCAGGTTTTCCTCTAGAATTTTGCCTGTGCCTAGCTCCATTCCGTTTCTTTTTATCCTAAAACCTCCTTAGTCCTTGCCAATGACGAGCATACCCATAACACCATGCAGCCACCACCATGCTGATGTGTTGTGTTTGCCCCAAACATAATGCTTTGTGTTGAGGACAAAGTCAATTTCCGCGCTACATTTTTTACAGTTTTACTTTAGCGTCTTATTGCAAACAGGATGCATGTTTTGTAATATTTTTTATTCTGTACAGGCTTCCTTTTCACTCTGTCAATTAGGTTAGTATTGTGGAGTAACTACAATGTTGTTGATCCATCCTGTTCTCCCATCAGCCTTTCAACTGTTTTAAAGTCACCATTGGCCTCATGGTGAAATCRCTGAGAGGTTTTCTTCCTCTCCGGCAACTGAGTTAGGAAGGACGCCTGCGTCTTTGTAGTGACTGGGTGTATTGATACACCCTCCAAAGTGTAATTAATAACTTCACCATGCTCAAATGGATATTCAATGTCTGCTTTATTTTATTTTATTTGTACCCATCTACCAATAGGTGCCCTTCTTTGCGAGGCATTGGAAAACCTCCCTGTTCTTTGTTGTTGAATCTATTTTTGAAATTCACTGCTCGACCGAGGGACCTTACAGATAATTGTATGTGTGGGGTACAGAGATGAGGTAGTCATTCAAAAATCATGTTAAACACTATTATTGCACACAGTCCATGTAACTTATGTGACTTGAAGCACATGTTTACTCCTGAACTTATTTAGGTTTGCTATAACAAAGAGGTTGAATACTTWTTGACTCYAGACATTACATTTTTTATTAATTTGTAAACATAATTCCACTTTGACATTACGGGATATTATTGTGTGCAGGCCAATGGCAAACAAGGTAAATTAAATAAACTTCAAATTCAGGCTTTAACGACAAAACGTGGAAAAAGTCAAGAGGTTTGAATACTTTCTGAAGGCACCGCATGTTCCTATTGTCCATTTAGACAAGTACTAGCAACATCGGTGGCTTTCGTTTTTTGTGCAGTTAGAATGTGTACAATAAGTCCTTTCGTAAAAACATTTTAAAACCTGTGAGACGCACCTTTTGTCCATCAGGTTATCTATGCATTGTTTCAGCTTGTCCTCTGTCTCCTCCTGGGCAGTCTGTTCATCTACTGGTTCACCACCTCCCCCTGTGGTGGACAAGATACAAGGCAATGATGCTGTCCTCTGTGTGTGTGTGTGTGTGTGTGTGTGTGTGTGTGTGTGTGTGTGTGTGTGTGTGTGTGTGTGTGTGTGTGTACCCACCAGTGGCCTCGTCCACGACCGAGGCGCTCTCGCTGGCGCTGCTGTAGTGACTGAGCACGTCAGACGCCAGCTCATCATCACTGGCACCCGACTCACCCTTCACCCCATTCCTCCCGCCTACGAGAACGAGAGAAAGAATTGAGAGAAGAGGAAGTGAGAGCAGGGACCGGAGGGGGGCAGGGGAGGAGAGAAGAAGAGTGAGCTCGAAGTGAACCACGTCTGTCAGTGGCTCAGCTGTTGGTGTCCGTCAGTAATGATATCCCAGGAACCGCTCCTTATAGAGAGCAGGYTCTATTCTGCCCCCGGTGCTGACACGAGCACACCCACGTAGCTAAACTGGGAATGCTGGTCGCGTTGTTCCTGCGCCCAAGAAAGCGAAGGTAACTGAACTAAATMACTATCGCCCCGCACCACTCACGTCCGTCACTATGAAGTGCTTTGAGAGGCGAGTTAGGGACCATAACACCTCCTTACACCCTAGACCAGGGGTTCTTAAACTTTTCCAGCTTGATACCCAAATGAGAAACTAACCGTCCACCCYTGACCCAAATCGTCCTCCATAGGCCCAAACTAAGACATAATTGTGTAATTATAGATGTATTCTCATAACTCGTGACCCACCTCTAACATGCCCAGGGCTGACTGGTTCCCGAACGAGTTTATGATATCGCCATTTCACTGCACACTGCCCTATCCCACTTGGACAAGAGAAATACCTATGTAAGAATGCTGTTCATTGACTAAAGCTCAGCCTTCAACACCACAGTACCCTCCAAGCTAATCACTATGCTCAGGGCCATGGGTCAGAACCCTCCCTGTGCAACTGGGTCCTGGACTTCCTGACGGTCTGACACCAAGTGGTGAAGGTAGGCAACCACACTGATCCCCAACACAGATGCCCCACAAGGGTGGCGTGTCCACAAGGGTGGTGTGTTCAGCCCCCCTCCTGTACACCCTGTTCACCCATGACCGCGTGGCCACGCACTTCTCAAACAAAACCATCAAGTTTGCTGACGACACAACAGTGGTAGGCCTGGTGACCAACAACYACGAGACTGCCTACAGGGAGTAGATGAGAGCCCTGGCAGACTGGTGGAAGGACAATAACCTCACCCTCAACAAAATGAAGGATTGTGGACTACAGGAGACAGCAGAAAGCAAGCCCCRATCCACATCGACTGGGCCGCAGCGGAGAGGGTCAAAAGCTTCAAGTTTCACYGTGTGCTAATCACTAACCACCTGAAACGTTCCCTTCACACAGTATGGTGAAGAAGGCCCAACAGCGCCTCTTCAAACTCAGGAGGCTGAAGACATTTGGCTTGGCACCTAAGACCCTCACAAACTTCTGCAGATGCACAAACGAGAGCATCCCGTCAGGCTGTATCACCGCCTGGTACGGCAAATCGCACCATCCGCAACCGCAGGGCTCCCCAGAGGTTGGTACGGTCAGCCCGACGCATCACCTGGAGGCACACTGCCTGCCCTCCAAGACGATCAAAAGGACCTCAGCTACCGAGCAAAGGCCTGTTCACCCGGTTAACATCTAGACGGCGGAGACAGAGGTGCATCAAAGCCGGGACCGAGTGACTGAGAAGCAGCTTCCATCTCCAGACCATCAGCCTGTTAAGCAGTCAACACTAGCAGCCCTCCGCCCAGTACCCTGCCCTGAACCTTGAGACTACTGCCCTGTGTACATACAGTCACGGAACACTGCTCACTTAAATGTTTACATACTACACGGAARWTACTGTATTCTGGTCATGGRTCGTCCTATGTAATTTATAGAATATTTCTGGATTATGTGTATTTTTTGGTTTTGTTGCTAGGTATTACTGCATTGTTGGAGCTGGAAGCACAAGGATTTCYCTGCAKCCGCGATAACARCTGCAAATCTGTGAATGCAATAAATGAATAACCTTTGATTTGATTCGACTGGCACTGCCAGTAGCACAGCTACCGGACTGTGGCCCTAACCTGACAGGTGGCAGAAACACCATAGTCTCCATTACATTATTAACATTMGACTGGTTCTGCACTGTCTGCTGCTGTACTACTGATACCAACTGTTGGGCAAATGTTGATTTCCTGCCTGAATTCAAAGTGAGGGACGGCTCTTCAGGCCAKGCTCTCACAAGTCRTTCAACTTGTACATGRGCTTCGATTAAATCAACAGTATTRCTGGTAAATTGGATAACATTTGACTTGTAATTTTCCATCTTGATGGTTCGTCTACCATGGAGGGCTTTATGGATATCAATGAGATCCATGACCTCAGTGGCCCTGACACGGGTATGACCTGTCCTCTTCCTACAGTACTGTTCGCCGAAGAGGCCATAGTTTCCATGTTCCATAGTGAGGTTGTAGCCTCTGGGTCACACTGACACGACCTGCCTGACCCCCATCCCACACAATGACCGRCCGGGTCACTGCAACGACTATGTGACTGGCCCACGGTAATCCTGACAACATTAGAAAGCCCTGAGCCAGCATGGGAGCCTAACCCAGTTCTGGCCAGGCTGACCCCCCCCCCACAGCCCAACCTCCCCCACACACTTCTACCTATATCTCTGTCCCACAAGCCCAGCCAGTCATCTGGCCTGCCCCATCAGAGAGAGCMTTACTGGAGGAAAGTTCACCGGGCTGACAGACCTGGACGGAGGGAATCCAGCGATTCAATCCCCTTCCTGTTCAATGGCTCTAGGGCTAGGGGAAGCCTTTAAAATAACATGTCTGAGAATAACTTGGGTAAAAACACAGGAGGAACTTTGAGGCATGAGCTGATGACAACAGTACTGTAGTGTATATAATAGTATGACCTCCAGGCTTATATAATATGGGCTCCCGAGTGYCYCAGCTGTCTAAGGCACTACATCTCAGTGTWAGAGGCATCACTACAGACCSTGGTTCGATTCCAGGCTGTATCACAACCGGACGTGATTGGGAGTCCCATAGGGCGGCGCACAATTGGCCCAGCGTCGTCCGAGTTAGGGTTTGGCCGGGGTAGGTCGTCATTGTAAATAAGAATTYGTTCTTAACTGACTTGTCTAGTTAAAGGTTCAATTAAAAATAAAATAGTATGACCACATTTACTATGAAGTCCACAGAGAAACAATGACTTCCAGGAAACACGTCCATTCATTTTAGTTTCTATTCTACAATGACTGCCATTGATCTAATTCAATAAGTGTCACTCACCTCACCACTCTGTTCCTAGTGATCCTGAGTGGGCCTTTATCAGTCACGTGACTTACTGGTGAGCAACCTTGACCCCCCCCCGGGGAGTGCGTGCCTGTGTTCCGAACCACCATGCACGTGTCAGCCCATAGCAATCACTCAACGTTTCCACAACTGACTGCAGTGCACCTCAGTCATGCCAAGGGGAGGCGCTTGAGTGGCAGGGCTTCTCTTCTCTCCATACGTCCAGTGAGAGGAAAAGGGCGGGACCTCATTGTCGTAACCACGCCCCCCCCCCCCCTTACTGGGGACCATACTGTCTCTCACATACCAGCATGGGCTTCCTGTGCCCACATATAGACTTAGTCTTGGCCAATTGGGTCTTTAACGCAGCTTTTCATAAGCAARTTCCCGGCTGCTCAAGGTTAAAAAAAACTAAGTCAGATTCTGGCACATCACAACATGACTGGAATTACAAACAGATTTCTCTGAGGAAAGAACCTGAACCATAGAGCATCAAAACAACACAGGGTGTARGCGATAGGAAAGCTGACGAATGGTAATGCTATGGTTTTGAGAGAGTGCCATGCAGCATTCTGAATGAAGCCTCTATGAGAAGAGTGAGGTCAGTGAGTTGGCTAACATGGCATCACAATCAGGGGAGGGGTGGGGTGCAGAGGGGAGGGTGGAGCTGGGAGTATCCATCTGGTGATACAGCGTTAGCAGGACATAGGGGGAGAGAATGCTGGGAATCCTGGGACATGAGACCAGCTGAGGTGATAGGCAGGGAAAAACATACAGGAGTCAACTCCCAGAAGACAAGAGCTGTGTTCAAATACTCATACTAACCACACTAACCATACTATTCGTGACATAAATTGAGTATATAGTACTCAATTGGTCATAGTATGGATATAGTTAGTATGCCAAAAGTTCCAGGATGTTGTACTAAATTCGCCAAAATATGAAGTACACAAGCAGGTGGACACCATTTCCATGCTTTTAGGGCCCATAATGCACTTCTTCAGCAAATGGGCATGGCTTCACAATTCTCCGATTTGAAGAAACCGGCAGAAATTATGCAGCCAAAGTCTGACGAGAGAYTGGATACYAATTCATTGCTTTAACTAATTATGACAAATGTTAAGAAACTGTTGAGCAATGTAATAAAGTAATGACTTTTCAAATMAGTTACGTTACACGTTGTTGGCTGAATTTGTTAGCTACGCCATCCTTATGAACCACATAGCTTTACAGCAGTAATATGTACCGGTATGTTGTTAGCTAGTTACCTAACGTTAGTTGACAACTAATAATTTGAWWWTTTRTTTTTTTTTTTACTAATAATTTGAACTTGCCAGGCAGTATATTAATTATAATCTAACTAACCAACGTTTATTGACTTGATTATTCACGTCATTCTTAGCTAAGTGGTATAGTCGTTGTACGTTCTCAATGGACATTGTTAATTCCTGCTATCTACTCCAATTTCAGAGCACTCTCTTCTGTGTGTGCCAGAGTGCAGAATAACGGATGAATTTACGAACGCTCATTGAATATATGACAGTAAATGTTGGCAAAAGAAAGCGTAATTAAATTGTTGCCAGCAGCACAGTTACGGTCACCAACACTCTGGATAACAAACAGTCTAACCAGCTCTGCCAGGGCGAGTAAAGTGGTCAGAGTGAGTTCTGTTCTCTCATTTGTGTCTGGAAATAGCTAGCAAGCTAGCCAACGTTAGCTTGGGTGCTTGACTGCCGCGGTGAGGTCAGAAAGCTCAGATTAACCCTACTCCTCAGCCAGAGAGCAAAACACTCTGAATTTACAAACAGACAATCTGACAACGCTCTGGATTTACAAACGCACTCTGGCACTCCAGATTGAATTTACGAACCCACCCGAAATCGTAAAATGTCTAGCTAGTCATTTGTTATGCTAACAAGCTAGCAAGAGGTTGCATAGCAACAGCATCAACTTCCAGGTAGACAGGCGGAGCGCTAGTACGCTCAACTGAAATGATACCGATGGTTTACAGTACACTAAGATGAACTAATAGTATATAGTATGTAGTATATACCCATTAAGTATGTAGTATACACTATGCTAGTATGGGTATTTGAACACAGCTATAGTTAGGAATGGTTGAAAGCAGCTACTACACCTGTAACGTCATGGGCCATGCAAGACCATATTAATTGTGACAATGACGTCCAATGGTAAAGAGGTGTTAAGTGGATGGGGAAGTATTGGGATGTGATGGTCAAACGGGAATAGTTGACAGATGGCCATAGGCATAAAATGGGTCCAGGTGACAAATGAGGAATAAGGTTTGAAGCAGGCCAGGGGTTGGAGCTCTGCTGCGTTACCTTTGAGAGACAGGGGGCCCTTGGCTGACAGCTGCAATTGTAGAACCTCATGTCGGAGAGAGCCTGTAAAAGGGGTTCAGGTGGASAGGGGAGGGGTGGATGGATGGATAGCAAGTTGGCCATGGGTGGAGGAAGAGACTTTTAGACAGAGACTAAACCTCCTCATGTTGCTTTCAGAAATGTATCTCTTGCTTCCCCCAGACAGTCTTCTCTGTAAACCCGTCAGAACATTTTCTACAGTTTGATAATTCTCATAAATGGAACATCAATAAGATGAATTCTGCCATCTTTAGTATTGTCATATGGAGAGTTCTGTGTGTAAGTGTAATATATACTATGAGATTAGTCTGTGTTTGTGATAAACCTGGATTTTACTTGGGAGATGGCTAGCTAATGCATTCTAGTTGAGCATAAGTTCATTATGATTCATAATTTGAGGTTTCCACCACACTACTGACATTTGGCCACCTGTACATCTGGCAAATCTGAGTTCCAGCTTCAGCAATCCGACACAGGGAAGCACCCAATGGCATGCGCCTCTTCTCCCCCTCCATATCATTCTCAAAATCCATTGGATGAGAAAGCCGGAAGTCCTTCCCCTCTGATCTCCTCCTCCAATGGATTTTGAGAAGGAGACGAGGACGTGAGGAGTACGCAATTGAAATCTCTGCCAAGTCCACCGGGGATGTGTTGCGTCAGCATGTGATGTGCACTACCCACATCAAACCACAATTTACCAGGGGCGGCGAGCAGAACGCCCTGCTAGTTATATAGCTACAAGCTCTGGCAAACATGTGGTCGGCACAAAATAGGTATAACGAAAAGKCACACACAGTACACAAAAGCATTTGTAACTGTATGTTCCGCATTCCGATCTAAACGTGTGAAATGTGACAGCATTGCCGGTCAAAGGACCAGGKTCGAGTCGTGTTGGCCCATCACAGGCAAATGACCTCACTTGAGACATTTTCAGAGACTGACACGAACCCTGCTAAAATTTATCGCAGGAACAAGCGTTTTACCATTCATGCTTGTCTAGCTTTAGAGCAGACTTGCCACTAACGTTATMTTACACTATGTTGTAATGTCACTTWGAATGATCAAGTGGTAAATTATACAAACCCAAGTTAGCTAAAGCAAGATAAATTGGATAGTTAGGAATGCAAAAAATAAAACAATGCATAGCATACAGATATGTCTTATAGCCGTTATGTGTTAGTATCAAAGAAATTGACATTCAATAAGAAAATACTGTAATAGCTAGTAACTTTGTTCCATATGCTGATCAATTCTGGCAGTTGCACAACACTTAGCTAACTACCTATGCCATCTTAGTTTGTCCAGTATAGAAGATATTAGCCCTTCTACTACACATGATCGTGTGTTGGTAAAAAAAAGGTTAGCAGTTAGCTTACACTTGTTCGAACCACGTTTCCCTTTTTTAATCCTTGGCATGTCGCCAGTCAGGTTTCTTCACCACTTCCCTTCCAATTGTCAGCAGGGCACCACCGGTGTCAGTCTTTTTGAACACAATCCCAGATGATATTCAAGTTCTTAGTTTGTGCGATGACACCAGATTTCCAAAACAAATATAGCCAAAACTTGGCTAGCCAAACTAACAATACACCCACGTCGTGTTTTCAGTGGCACCACGTTTCAGCCACCACGGCAGACAATATCATTGAGTTAGCTCTTACAACTCGATGAATGTCGTTTTCTTCAATGTTTCAGAATATATTATCTGTGATTGTCTCCGGGTAGCCGATATCTAATGCCAGGTTGAGATAGAAAATATTTGTCAAAGTGTTTGGGACAGAGTATCGAGCACATTACTGTTTCAAATTCCACCATCTTCTCCTCAGTAACCGCTTTCCAGACCGGACATGCTCCACCTCTTTTTAGATATTGTAGGCGAAGTTGGGTATTGTAGTCATATGATGATTCTCGCTCAAGTGCCCAAAGCATAAATTCATCTTCGATTAAGCTACAGTGCCCACAATACCATACATTTAATAAAGCCGTTTGGATTGTCTGTCTGAGGATTTGTGTGGTGAGGAATGTAAATAACACTAGCAGTTTGAAACGAATTTATTGGTTTATTTTGTGCCTTTTATCGTGTTTAATTATTTATAGAATAATTTACAAACAACACAATCTCAGTTAAAAGGACAAAAACACAATGCATTAATCAATCTCCATTGACTAWCGCATGAATAAACAGTGAATATAGTCCATACAAATATGTCAATCGTACTCGCAGTTAATGAGCACATTTTAGCAAATGAGATCAGTGGAAGATAATATTTAACTTCGATCTAGTGGAGTCATATGATGACATGAAAATAGTGACCTCCAAAAATGCAAAGCAATTTCTACAAATGTTAAGGCATTCCACAACAAAGGGAAAGGTGTATTATATTGTGAATCACACCCTATATTACAAGGAAAATATAAGGGTGCTTGTTACAAAAACGACATAATTACCTAGCTATTCAAATGAAGGCCTTCACACGTCCCAAAACAATGAGACCATATTTCCAAAACAATGAGACCATATTTCAGTAGTACAGTGGAGATGCAAGACCCCGAACACCTCTTTAAGTTACTTTACAATAGTCCCACTTCTAGTTTCTAAAGCTTTCTTGTAAGATTTTTTGGCCATGTTACTGCATATCATCAGTGATATAGTGGTGAAAAAAATTGCTGTGTAAACTGATCGCCGGTTCCTGTGAAAAAAAGTAAAGGTCTCTTTACCTTCAATGAATTTTTCCGTAAAAGGCGGATAATTTGTTGAAGGGAAAAGAAGGGGATGAGCTGCGTTTACCCTCCACTACACACCGTGTATTGTATTGTTACGTTTCAGTTTGTTGGGAATGTAACAACTAAGATCACTGTACAAGCCTAATGACATATATCACAATTTGGAATCATATGGAGAGTTTGGTCCTGTTGATATATAGTATTAAGTTAGTAATTAGTGAACATTTATGCAACACACACGTCATTGGGCCACTAAGCCTGCAAAATGCACGTTTAAATTCAACATCTAATTAGTATTAGAAAGGAGAAAACAAGTTTTGCACACTAGTCCTGTTCAAGCGACATCCTGCTTTGTCTCTTGGTTTACATAGCACGTTATGCTGCTTTTGAGGACCAGTCAGCGATTTCCCTGTCCTGTCCTTCCAACCGTATGGCTCATTCATACAACTCACTGTGTTCTGAGGACCATTAACACGCTTCAGATAACAGGAGTGAAAAGCCTCATCATCAAGGGTTCAGCTGTGTTTATAGTTGTGTTGAGTTGTGGCTGCAGGCAAGGCCACACACACACTCATAACCCGTTCTCTGTTGCTAAAGAAGCCTTGCAGTCCTTCAGGTTTGAGTGTCACTGCTCGAGGTAAACACAAGGGGGCAGCATTGCTCTGATAGACTGATAGACTGATCTCTGGTGGTCAGTGGGAGAAGGTCTGTCTAGTCAGGTCACTGTCCACTGGCACACAGGCTGATCGCATAAGCTGGCTGTCCATTGAGAGACAGATTTACTGGCCAGAGTAGTAGTTTGTAGGCATAAAGGTAATCTTGGTGACCACCGCCTTCGCTGCCTTCTTCCTCACCTCCGCTTGAATGGGAGTTCCATTCTCGGCGTATGGCGCATCCACGTAACCCATGGCAATGTTCTGCTTCAGGCAGGAGGAGGGGCAACCACTYGTGACCTCACCTGAAGAAAAAAAACAGATGAAATGAAAGTCGAATCTAATCTCAACAGCAATCCACACACAGCTGCATTTCAATGGACATTTCAGTGTCACATTTGGGCCTAAATAACACTACAGTGTAGGCCTATCAGGCGTGGCATCCTGATCCTAAGTAGGTATGATAACATTTTTACATATGATTATTCAAACTTCACCACAGTGAAAATACATAGATTGTTCTTGTATTTTGTCGTAGCTAGTAGAGATCCTCTAACTGACCTATGACCTTTCCCTCTGGGCTGAGGTTGGGGGTGTGCTGTCTGACAGGGGGTCCCGTGGACATCTACCCACACGCTTCCTCGCTGTCTTCACCTTTATCTGGGGGAGAATGATCTCCGCACCGGGGAAATCCTTCGCCTGACGCAGCCGCTTTCCTGCAAYTCCATCAAACAACCCAATGAGCACAAACAGAGACACAAACGCAGACATACACCAACACAAACACTGATGCACACACACACACACAAACATACACACACAGACCCACACACGCACACAAACATACACAGACACACACACACTAATATGCTCTATAGGGGAGTGTATAATTTTGAGGAGTCACCTTTAGTCCACAACAGGGTTGCCTCCACAGGGGTAGTAGTCTCATCGATGTCGTTGCCATAGAGACAGAGGCCTGCCTCCAGCCTCAGACTGTCTCGCGCTCCCAGTCCGGCCAGCTTGACCTCACTGTTGGCCAACAGGTGCTCAGTCAGGGCCACTARGCCAGACTTAGGCACTGAGATCTGAGGAGGAGGAAATGTCTAATACTTTAAAGGTTGCTTCACAGGGAAATAAACACATTCTTGTGTACAAAGGCCTACTGCTTTCAGACAAAGGATACTTGAAGGAAATGCACACAAGAACATCCACCTTTACTGAAGTACTAAGAAAGAGTGAAAGAGACACCTCCACTCCATCSTCTCCGGTGTAGCCACAGCGGGTCAGCCTGCAGCCCTGGATCCCAAACACTGTGGCCAAGGTGCTGGTCATGAAGGTCAGCTTGCTGAGGTCATCTGTCAGACCCGACTGGAGCACCTGGGCCATGGAGGGACCTGAGGAGGACATGTACAGGGTTGTATTCATWAGTGCACACTYTAGCAAAATGTTTTTCAAATGGAAAACGAAAACAAGTGTTTCTTATTGGACAAGTTCAGTTACTCGCWCCCTGTTTCAGTCTGTTTTCTTCCATTTGGTGCCTAATGAATGCGACTCAGGTCAAACACTACTTTAACACAGGGCCACGTTCAGGAGGGCACAACGTTGTGGAACCTTCCGATATAAACATATCGAGTAGAACTGTTGCCATAAGAGAACTTCCCTTGAACAGCAATCAAACGTTCCTCCAGAAACTCCAGATCCACATCATGGCCAGCAGCTTTAAACTCGGCCAGTCTAGCCTACAGCAAGCACAGAAAGRATCAGATAAACGAAACACATACAGACATGACATATTATCAAAGCATTACAAGTCCATCCAAGACTTGGATGTCTGCGGACTACTGACCTTCATGTTGGCGGAGTCCTTGTCTGCACAGCCAGCGTTGGACACCACGTAGAGGTAGCCATGGTCTGTCTCGGTGACGATGAGATCATCATTAATTCCTCCCTTGTCATTGGTGAAGGGGGTGAGCGTGCCCTGGAGATGAAAAAAGTGGGAGGAGAATGTGTGTGTGTGTTATGTGTGCTTGTGTCTGTGTGTGGGCATGCATGCACGTGTGTGCCTTTCCTGTCAGACATTTTTCWCACCTGGTTGTCCTTCAGCTCTGCTARGTCTCCAGCAATCATAGACTCCATGAATTTCACTCTGTCTCTCCCATGGACTTTGCTCTGATAGAGAGACACAAAATGGATGCTGTAGCCAATACAATATGCGCCGGATATCTGACAGTTCCCAAATCTGCATAGTGAAATCCCTRTCACCTGTAACATGTGGCTAGACGTCGAAGATGGAGCAGTGCTGACGAGTGTGCATATGGGAGTTGATGTGGCTGTCTTTGTACTGGACAGGCATGCTCCAGCCAGCAAACTCCACCATCTTACCTCCCTGGTCCAGATGGAAGTCAAACAGAGCAGTCTTCCTCATAGAGGCCTGGCTCAGAAAGAAAACACTCGTCATTGTTGTACGACTCGTTGTCACTGCTATAATGCCACTACTGTGGTAATTCCACTACTATCAGTAATGCCACTACTATCAGTCCTATAAGAGTAATGGAAGTTCATGTAACTGATACATACAACGGATTATCATATAATTGTAGGTGAGAACACATAACTGGGTGGAGGYCAGCAGCAGGTCTGACTGGAAAGATGAATGTTATCATCATAACCATAGCATAACCATAAAAAATACAGGCAATAGTCCTATCATATATAACAGTAATAATGTTGGTGATAAATMTGTCTCTTTCATCAGCCACAGTGTACAGTATGAGTTTGGTGCGCGAAATAAAGAAATAGACCCAGCTTATTACGTAGACTACTCTACTGCAACTAGTGTCACCTTTGACCTTTAACCCGGCCACTGTTTGCTCTTATCACTGGGCAGTGAGCAGTGCACTCTGGGGGCTGATTTTGACCTGCTTACAGGTCTTTTGCGAAACAAGTCCAAGTCACCTCTCTCTCTCTCTGCAATCTAAACGAACACTGCTAATCTCTACTGCTTGATAGGTACGATGTGCTCAGTGTTCAGGATGCCTACCTACCTATTCTTATTAATTGAACAACAGTCCTACCTACATTCTTTACAATGGTAAATAGCAGTGAGAGGTGTAAACAAGGTCTAAACGAAATACAACATGCCACTCTTAAAACTTAAAACTAGTACTCAACCCCCAACTTTTTCACAGGGATACTATTAATACTAGGAAGATTTCAGTGAAGGACCCTGAATTGCAGTGGGCTACTGTAGCCTTGGAGAAAGACATTACATTCTATTAACATTTGACAGTAAATCTCCAGCAGCCTAAATTATGAAATGAAATCTCACTAGAACTGAGAATCGGGACTATGAATGGAATGGATTGTTCATTCAAATAGATTAGTTCTAGAGATAATGGTTGTGAGGCAGGGCTATCAATAATCCCCGTACAGAAAGCCATTACTCTCATGCTTTTTATAAAATCCTCATCTGCAGCAGCCAGTCAAGTGAGGGTATCTGTGCAGGCTCGGGGGCATTCTGCTGGGACAGATGTAGATTTGACTTGCATGACCAAGTGTGTCACAAATAAGAGAGGGAAAAAGCATGGAGCAAGAAAAACATGATCACTGTTCTGTCATATTGCAATAGTATATGCATCAAAATAAGAACAAAATCAAGGTTTGATAGCAAAATCAAGGTTTGATAACAAATATATCAAATCATTTTTTTTTTTTTTTTTTTTTTTTTTTTTTTTTTTTTTTTTTTTTTTTTTTTTTTCATACAAGTTGAGGTCAGTTGAAGTCAAAAACTATAGCTTTGGCAAGTCGGTTAGGACATCTACTTTGTGCATGACACAAGTCATTTTTCCAACAATTGTCCAAAGACAGATTATTTCACTTATAATTCACTGTATCACAATTCCAGTTGGTCAGAAGTTTACATACACTAAGTTGACTGTGCCTTTAAACAGCTTGGAAAAGCTTCTGATAAGCTAAATGACATCATTTGAGTCAATTGGAGGTGTACCTGTGGATGTATTTCAAGGTCTACCTTCAAACTCAATGAATCTTTGCTTGACATCATGGGAAAATCAAAATAAATCAGCCAAGACCTCAGAAAAAAAAATGTAGACCTCCACAAGTCTGGTTCATCCTTGMGAGAAATATCCAAACCCCATGAAGGTATCACGTTCATCTGTACAAACAATAGTACGCAAGTATWAACACCATGGGACCACGCAGCCGTCATACCGCTCAGGAGGAGACGCGTTCTGTCTCCTAGAGATGAACGTACTTTMGTGCGAAAAGTGCAAATCAATCCCAGAACAACAGCAAAGGACCTTGTGAAGATGCTGGAGGAAACAGGTACAAAAGTATCTATATCCACAGTAAAACGAGTCCTATATCGACATAACCTGAAAGGCCGCTCAGCAAGGAAGAAGCCACTGCTCCAAAGGAAGCCACTCATCCACTTCAATATAGCCTGATGTGTCTCACATTGAATAGATAAACTGTTAGCTTCACACTGGCATTGGATCACTTGTTGAATTGCATATGAATAACTAATTAACACACTAAAAAGCAGTCTATTCGGGGACCTTTCACTTTGCTCTGYGTTCTGTTGCTTACTGTATCTCCTCTGCCGTTGTTGGATAATTGAATGATCCTATGGCCCAGTGGCAGCTATTAATACCACCTTAGTTCCAGCTTCTATTTTAGGGTCGAAGCTGTTAGGGTAGGGGCTAGCAGCAGGGAACAGGGCAGGGTTCGGGGTCACAAGACACAGACACAAAACYCTGGGACTGGACTCACTTCCGTGTGACGAGGCAGTATTTCAACATGGACTCTATTCWGAAGGCTAATACAGCTGTGGATTAATATTCTGTTTGCGTGTATCATGGTCCTGCATTCACCTCACCTTTTCCATCCTTCGCTGTCGACACGTATTGGGGACGTATTGAAAGCAGCTTTCTGTTCTTGTGGAGACACACTCAGAGACACGTGAATTCAGTTTCTTTCTCCRGTTTCATCTTAACAGAAGGTAAGAACAGAGAGAGGGTAGAATGCAAGGTTATGGCACTAGCTGGACATTTGATTGATTGTGCGGATATTGTGTCCAGAAAGTTTTTGGGTGAAGCCCGGATACCAGAATAGAAAAAGGAGTAGATATGCTTGGTTTGATGAATCATGCATGTGTTTTTGTGTGTGTGAAAGTATTTAATGTGTCRCTTACATCATCAAAATAATAGTGCCTGCCTATCAATGCCATCATGCCAATATGTAGCAGCTTAGTGGGCTTATAGCATTGTTGTACAGTACATTTCTTCTGATATCAACTAGGCTGCATGGCTAAAATGGCTCCCAGTCGGACAAAGGGCCTGTTCTCAATCAACTCTCCACTGGTCTTAGCCCTGAGTCCAAATTCCACYTTTCAGATAACAGTTTCATATAGATTTTCAGCAATAACATTTAGAAACCTGGTGTCCATGACAGGCCAAGTGGGTTCAATTTTGTCGCCCTCTTCTCTCTCTCTCCCTCCTTCCCTCAAGGGGAAATGGCAAAACCCCCTCCATCCCCTATCACTTCAGTATCATCCCCTACCACTCCAGTATTTTTTACCCGGATCAGTGATCGGGACCTAACTGAGATCGAGCTACATTCCGTGGAGTCCATCAACGACCTACACCGAACCCACCCAGAATACAACCACAAAGGTACTAGACATTGCCGTGCTGTATCATGCAGCTATGGACTTGCATCCAAAGGCACCACTGAAATATGCTGCTCATTGCTCCCCATTGGTTATAGTCGCCATAATCTCCGCTGTCTCTATGGTCTCTTCAGGCAGCAGACGACCTCCTCRTCCTCCTGCTCCCTCCACCAATGGGAACCTCCATCTCAGGGACAGACCGGRGGTCTGTCAGACGGGGCATCCAATGACAAGTCGATGGCAGAGGACGTTCCGAGACCTGTTGACGCCCACCTCGTTTCGATACACCATGATAGCACTGATGCTATTGATGCTACTTCTTATCTTCTATTTCTTAGGTAAAGCTATTCATTAGCTCTTTCTCAATCCAATGGTGCCTGCACGTTTTGCCTTGGTGTCCCTTTGTGTGACTGTGTTTCTGCGTCCCCCCCCCCTCCAGTGCAGCAGGGCAGCACTCTCCGGTCCCTGACTAAGGCAGTGAGGGAGAGACAGGCTGCAGCCCTAGAGATCTCCCAACTCATCCAGGAGCTACAGGCGCTGCGCCATAACCTCTCAGCCATCACGGGAGGACTCTGAGGAGCAGAGGTCACTGAAAGGAACACTCTTCACCCCCTGGCCCCCGAGGGACCTGTCCTACAGGCCCCATGGACAATGAGACTGTTACACCAACATCAAGTCAAATCCCTTCCCTGCACATGGTATTGGAACTTGGGCCCATCCAGAAACAACCCCTAGCCCCTACTCCCATATGAGCAGAGCCCAGGTGTTATAAAACCCACCGAGAATGTTTCCTTATACTGGATATTTATACGTTGTTTGATTTGGTAGACATATGACACAAAGAAGATACTCATACAGTATGAATGGCAGGGTTCTGAACACTTTATAGCATCTATAGGAACCGCACTCTTGAACTGACAATGAATGTACTCACACAGCTGCACTGGGATACAGACATGGTTCAGGTTGGAGATGCCCGTGTGATCTAACTTTTAGAAGTGGTATTCTTTTGCATTTATGCATTTGACAGGAGATGTACGATGAAATGTCACACCCATTTTGTTACTGAAACACTGTGTCGATTTGGGAAATTCTGTCTGACTATCACAACTTCAACATGTCACGAGTGGAACTGAATTGTATTTAATGAGTACGCCGAGGAAGTGCCTTAGCATAGCAACTGCCACTGTTCTCAATTTGATACACTTGGTGGAATTGCAATGATGCCACTGTACACCAACTAAATAAACAAAAGAGGTATTATTATATTATATATTGGTGATCGAGGCTATCCTTTCCTGACACTCCTCACCTCTGAGTCATAAGCCAGACCCCTTTTAAATGGAAATCCAGAGTGACCAATTATTCTGAAAATCTATAGTCAACTGTTGACTAATTTGATAACACTTACATAAAAACACCATCATAGAAGTTCTTGTTTTGTCAAGTGGGCCTACTGTTCTGAAGCCCCTGAGATGAACAGCGTTTTTGAGCTGGCCACACTGCTTTTTCTTCAACAGGAAATGTTTTGCACAAAACACAGTCCTTACGAAAGTATGTCCTGAATCTGTGAGCATGTATTTTGGGATGCAATTGTTTCAACCATTCACAGAATAGCTCTTGGACGCGTAATACAATCATCCCAAACCGGGAAAATTAGACGACACTTTAATTCGTAGCCTCAACTGATGAAAGTGATTGACGTAATCACAACAGTCATAGGTTAGCAACAGGAATACAACAATTTAAACTAACTAATAGCAAATAACTATTTACAATCTATACGTCAAGGGAGCTCACAATGATCAAATAATTGCAGTAAAAACACTTTCTAAAAATTTCTAATGTAATCGGCGTAACATGGGAGTGTGTTGCCACGCCACCCTGTTTATTTTTCCGCTTCAACCACCAACTCAATGATACCGTTGCTTAGAAAATAAAAACTGTTAGGAAAATAATTAGAAATTGACAAAAAGTTGAAACAGCCTCTAGATAATTAGCATGGCCAGTCGTGTTAACTGTCCTGTTGCGCATAATCACCCATTTGGAACAGGTGTCATTCTGACATCAGGTGCATAAAACAACTCACGCTGGGTCAGCGACCGTTAAAGAATATTGGAACTTCAATGTGTGAAAAGCCGTTTAAAACTGCAACATTTTCTCTCGGCCTCTTGCAAAATGAGATAGCTATCAAACAAGCATTTTTTTTTTTTTTATATTGACCCATGACCAAAAAGTGGCTGTTCTATCTAGAATTGCAGGAAAATTAGCTTTAAAATTTATTTATAAAAGCATATTATTCAGAAGCCCTGTGTACAAAAATGTGTAGACTAGCTTTACAAAAAACTTCAAATTCTGGACACAAAATGTGTTTGAAATGCAGGAAGGTTTAAGCGTTTCCTAAAAAATTAGATCTGTTTCCAAAATACAGGGGCCCCCAAATCTAGGGGGTCCTAGCCCTTGGCCTGTGAGTTTTTGTGATAGCTCCATTTCTATCCCCATAGCGGAGTCTGGCGATAGAAGTCTGATGTTATCTACTGGACTCGCTCTGTTTAAGGGCTCTGATTCGAGGACTGATCACGCAACTGCAATCACAGCATTCGCCACTGAGGAAGCTTCATTCAACGAGTAGCTTTACTGTACTTTCTCCACATTACATTTACAGCATTCATAAGCAGCTTTCAGTTATTTGTTAATGTACCATTCATTGATTGTCTTGTTGTATTTTGGCTATTGTTTAATGTAAAAAATAAAAAAATAATTTCTTTCTGTCATCATATTGTCATGAACAAAGCAATATAAAAGCTTATTGATTTCCCCCATTCTAACCCCAGTGCTTACTTGCATCCCTCCTGTTCTTAGGTTGCTGATCCGTCCCAGGCCACATCAAACCTCTGCCGAACCCCAGAACGGGAGCCCCCCCAGTGAGTTCACTCCCCCCACCCCCGCAGTACCCTCCCCCCCTCAGGACCCAGACTCCCCCGATGGCCTCACCATAGAGCCACAGGGAGGAGGCCCCTCAGGTGTATGTCTCTCATCCCAGGCTGACAAACCTCTACTATTGGGCTACCTTTCCCTCTGGGATACCAGCTACTCTCCTTCCAACCTCATGTCTTCCTCTAACTCCTCTCCTTTTCAGTGCGCCTCCTCCCTGAACTTATAGTGTTGATTGAATGATTGAATTCCCGGGTGGCTCATGGATAGACACATTCGGTGGCTATGCCAATGCCATGGTGTGGGTTTGAGTCCCAGAGGGAACCAGTACAAAAAAAATGTTATGCACTAACTATTGTAAGTTGCTCTGGATCAGAGCTTCTGCAAATGACAAAAAAATGTTTTAAATCAATCTCTTGTGTATCACAGTTTTCACTCTTAATGTGTAGTCCGGCCTCATGTGGACATTCAATCCAGGCTTGCACGCGTTCATCTCCTCTTGCAGCCAGTTAAAACAAGGTACGAGGCCTCCTTTATAAACAGAAGCTGATAGGCCACCTGAGCCCAAATGCTGAAGGTTCAGCTGTGACACGTGAAGTCCTTGCGTATCCAAATGAGTACCCCTATTCTCTATATAATGCTCTTCTTTGACCCAGGCCTATAGGCTCGGTTCAAAAAGTAATGCAAAAAGAGTCCCCGATACCCTTGCCAGTGCTGTTGCCCATATGTCACTGTCAACATGCCCAGATTAATGAGGGACCAACTTGATACTTTACCTAAAACTTAGGTCATATCATCCATGAGAATAGTACATTCTTGCCAGATATTAATATCAAAGACGGTATATAATAATCATAAACATAAGAGCATCAGCGGTAGTGGGTTTTTCAGAAGTGATTATAACTCTGGTAAAAACCTGCTGTTTCAACTCTTAATGATCGGCTATGAAAAAGCCAACTGACATTTTATTCCTGATTATTATTGACCATGCTTGGCATTTATGAACATTTTGAACATCTTGGCTCTCTCTAATTCTCTCTCTCTTTCTTTCTTTCTCTCTCTCGGGAGGACCTGAGCCCTAGGACCATACGTCAGGACTACCGGGCATGATGACTCCTTGCTGTCCCCAGTCCACCTGGCCTTGCTGCTTGTTCCAGTTTCAACTGTTCTGCCTGCGGTTATGGAACCCCTACCTGTCCCAGACCTGCTTTTTTCAACTCTTAATGATCGGCTATGAAAAGCCAACTGACATTTATCCTGATTATTATTGACCATGCTTGCCATTTATGAACATTTTGAACATCTTGGCCATGTTCTGTTATAATCTCCACCCCGGCTTAGCCAGAAGAGGACTTGGCCACCCCTCATAGCCTGTTTCTCTAGGTTTCTTCCTAGGTTTTGGCCTTTCTAGGGAGTTTTTCCTAGCCACCGTGCTTCTACACCTGCATTGCTTGCTGTTTGGGTTTTAGGCTGA
>NC_036847.1:6307043-6384603 GCF_002910315.2 Salvelinus sp. IW2-2015
GTTTCTGTACAGCACTTCGAGATATTAGCTGATGTACGAAGGGCTATATAAAATAAACTTGATTTGATTTGATTTGATAAAACACCGTACTTGACCTTGTTGAGTAAGTGGAGGGTGTGGGCGAATGCCAGTCTGGCATAGGACAGTACAGGAGTGGCATGGGTGGCAGTGGGGTATTGGTTCGCCACCCTCAGGGCTTCCAGGGGAGCCTATGCTTGACCAGGAGGGTGGCATCAGCTGATCACTAGCAATTAGCAATCTTAAACGGTGACTCATAGAAAACACATAACAAGATACACAGTTCTTTATTTCAACCCCAAAACGATTGAAACATGAGGCACAAAATATAGCTCCAGTGATAATTATTTAGTTAACCGTTAAATTCATACATTTTCTCCTAAACGACAAGAAGAAAAACTACTTTGGAACTTTGGTATTATTTGGTATTTTCTCCGTCTACAGCAGCAAGAATATCTCTGTTAGGTCTTAGGGACTACACAGTTCACCAGACCGCCAGCCAGACCCATAAAATATCCTTCCGTCTCAGTCTGTCAAACCCTACAGGATGTGCTACTAAATAGGCCAGAGGGACTGAGCTTTCCCCCATGAACATTGACCTCTGTCCTGAGCATGTGTGTGTGAGGCTGAGTGACATGGGTGAATGGCCTGTGGTCAGCCAGGCCCTCAAACTCAGATGTCCTTGTGCGTCCAGAAGATAGGAACTCCTTTAGACTTCTCTGTAGGGTGTCTCCTCAAGGGTCTGAACCACCAGCCGGGCTGGACACTGAGAAGGAGGAGGAATAGAGGGAGGAGGAGGTGGAGGAGGTAGACAATAGGGAGGAGGTGGAGATAGAGCAGAGGGAGGAAGGGGAGGAGGTGGAGGAGGGGGTATAAAGGGAGGATGAGCTGGAGGAGTAGGAAGACTAGAAAGAGGAGGAAGAGGGGGAACACTAGGTGGAGAGGAGGAGGCGGAGGCCCCAGAGGAAGGAGGGAGCTGGGGTAGTGGTGGGCCTCCCTGTACTTCACCCTGGGTGTTGTCTGTCCCTGGGAGCCCGGAGAACCTCTCCTGCACATCCATGGGCATGAAGGAACCCATGACCCCAGCGTTCTGCACCGCTGCTTGTCATGGGTGGTCAGACACAGCCTCTTGAACCCTCGGGTCTTAGCCTAACGCTCTGTCTCCTGCATCAGCATACGCCCGTAGCCCTTCCCCCTCTGGGCCTTGGAGACCATCACTGACTCCACAAAGAGGCTCCCTGTGCGGAACACCAGGCGGGACAGCCGGACGTGCCCCAGAAGGCTCTCCTCATCCCCACCGTCCCTGTTCCCAGAGSCCTGCAGCAGCACCAGGGCCACAGGGCAAGACTTCTGGAGGGCGTGGACCCGGACACCGTGGCTCCGCTGACACTTGCTGTTCACCAAGTCAGCACAGGGCTCCAATAGGTTCGGGCGCTGGTGCAGAGGGATCACCCACCATCCCTCCCCCTGACACACCTTTGACCCCCCAGACAACAGGGGACAGCCAGGGTCAGAACACACAGAGGAAAGGGATCCATCTTCATGCACATGCACCTGGTTACGTCATTAGACGACTGCACTGGTAACTACTAAATACCCCCGGTGTGTCACAAAGTACAGTTACTTATTACACAGCATTTATTTGATAGACACCCAATATGACCCCTAACAGTAGTTGTTCCCCTAGCAAGGGCCGCTGTTTTTGTTGAGCGATGGGTAACGATGCTTCGTGGGAGGCAGTTGTTGAGATGTGCAGAGGGTCCCTGGTTCGAGCCCAGGTAGGGGCGAGGAGAAGGACGGAAGCTATACTGCTACATTGGTGCCGTGACCCGGATCACTGGTTGCTGCGGYAAAGGAGGAGGTCAAAAGGGGYGTGAGTGTAACCGATGTGAAATGGGTAGCTAGTTAGAGGGGTGCGCACTAATAGCGTTTCAATCGGTGACGTCACTCGCTCTGAGACCTTGAAGTAGTTGTTCCAATTGCTCTGCAAGGGCCACGGCTTTTGTGGCGCGATGGGTAACGATGCTTTGTGGGAGGCAGTTGTTGATGTGTGCAGAGGGTCCCTGGTTCGAGGCGAGGAGAGGGACGGAAGCTATACTGTTACATCCGCATACCATCTCTCTCGGACAGAAATGGGGAAGCCATTGCTCCACAGTGTTTCTTGATAATAGGTGGAATCACACCTAACCCACTCATTTTTTAGATACATGTTGCTGTAATGTACATAACGTTCTCCACAGAAAGGGGGGGGGAGTGTTGCATCATTACCAATCTAATTGACCACCGAGGGAAGCATGTTTCCTCTCCTCACCCTGGTGATTGGAAGAGAGAAGGTGACTGGACTAGTTGAGAATATCTGATTCATCCATACCTGTGGCTGCCAGCTTGTCAATTTATGACTCTAAAAATGAACTGTGAGTCGTGTTGTATATGACTAAAACCAACTTAGTTTTAAAACATTACTGCGAAAACAACAATGCAGGTAAACTCAAGTAAAAGTGAGAAAATATGTTTCATCTTTATATGTTCATTCAGGTTGTGGTCATTTCTTGGTACAGAACATCYGCTAAAATACAAGATGATGTGAGTAATATTATCATTATAGAAAGCTCATAATGTAGTCTACTCCTCATTTATATCAATGCTATTATATTTCCAATATCTCAATAGCATTGTTAGAAATGCTGCTAGAATGATGATATTGCACATTTTCTACTAGTTTTATCATTTATCAGAGCAACATCCTTTACAACTTTGCAAATTGCTCTTTCAGACAAACTCATGACTTGACATAAGTCTATGATCTGGTATGTTATCAAAATCTGTTGCTCCCTTACACAACACTCAACCTGGTCTCAGAGCATTTCATATAATTCTATACGTAAGTGTGGGACACTCCATTTCGTATGATATGTTACATTTCCTATGGCATGTATTCATTTGTGGATATCCATCATCCATTTAGTTTGATATGTTACGAATTAGAATTTGTATGATATGATACGAATTGGAATTCGTTCAATATGTTACGATATGCAAAAAGTACAATATATTACTCATTTGCAAAAGGTACAGTGTATTACAAATTTGCTAAACGAATATGTTACAAATTCCAATTTGTTGTGGCTAACGTTAGCTATGTGGCTAATGCCAGTGTTTGCTAGCTGGCTAACATGAGCTAGGCTAGGGGTTAGGATTAAGGTTAGCTAACACGCTAAGTAGTTGCAAAGTAGCTGAAAAGTAGCAAGTAGTTGAAAAGTTGCTAATTAGCTCAAATGCTAAAGTTGTCCATGATTAGATTCGAATACGCAACCTTTGGGTTGCTAGACGTTCGCGTTATATGCCCACCTTCCTTTCGTTTTTGCGTTAAGTAACCTTCTGTCTTATGTAACCATACCAAATGTAACATATCATACTAATATGAGCATTGAGGATTTACTTTACTATGTTACGTCACTATGTTACGTCTTGTCTATGAGACCAGGCTGCAAAACTGGGTAGCTGTGAACATCCCTTAAATCGGCGTTTCCCAAACACAGCTGATTAAAATAATCAGCTAATCATCAAGCTTTGATTATATGAATCAGCTGTGTAGTGCTAGYGCATAGACCAAAACGTGCACCCGTTAGGGTCCCGACAACAGAGTTAGGGAAAACGCTTCCTTACATGCAGTGTATTTGCTGAGCATGACATATTATAGACATGGGCCAAGGGAAAACGTATGCTGCTATGCTTAAAAAACCTATTTGTACTATACTAGGCCTACAGCCAATAAAATGTCAAAAGAAACACCATGCCCTTGCAATGGCTAGCATCTTACCTGGTGCCAAGTTCTGCTAGCAAAGAGGACTAGTGACGGGCAGGCAGAGAGGATGACATGACACTGAACATACTACTGTAGACATAAAACAGGCAATACATGAGTTATGACAGCAGCTCAACCGCAAAACTCATTATCTCATCAAGTGTTAAATAACACACTTCCTTAGTGACAAAGATAGCAAGAGCTGATTCTTCCAGTAAATTGTTAGTGGGTTACTGTCTGCTGATACATAGTTACAAATTAGATGTTTAAACAAGCACTGTTAAATTGTGGGCCTATACTTTTCCAAATAACATGGAATTTAGTGGCGAGATGTAATTATGATCTGTACACTATATGGTCTTTTACAATAAAGCCACTGCTAAATGTATGTGGATACAGGTTTTGATTTAGCTGCAGGTATGGAATTTTTGTCTTTAACATTTAAGTCATTTAGCAGACGCTCTTATCCAGAGCGACTTACAAATTGGAAAGTTCATACATATTCATCCTGGTCCCCCCGTGGGGAATGAACCCACAACCCTGGCGTTGCAAGCGCCATGCTCTACCAACTGAGCCACACGGGACCCAACTGGGTGTTGGGAAATAAAACATACAATTGGGTCAAATAATGAGAAACATGGTCTAATTAAGCAATAAGGGCCGAGGGGGTGTGGTATATGGCCAATATACCACAGCTAAGGGCTGTTCTAAGGCGCAACGCAGAGTGCCTAGACACAGCCCTTAGCTCTGGTATATTGGCCATATTTCACAAAACCCAGAGGTGCCTTATGGCTATTATAAACTATTTACCAATGTAATTAAAGCAGTAAAAATATGTGTTTTGTCATATCCGTGGTATTACGGTCTGTTATAAACAGGGTGGTTCGAGCCCTGATTGCTGATTGGCTGACAGTAAATAACAATTTGTTCTTAATTGACATGCCTAGTTAAATATAAAGGTTTAAAAATGGGTCATAGCATATTTATTGTAAGGGATTAAATAGGGGTGACCCCCCTCCCCCCAAATCAAACAACGGCTCTTCCATAATCTGGAAACCATAACATGTAATAAATGTATATTTTCACCCATCTTCCCCAATACAACCAACACACTGACACAGCAATATAATAAAAATGTTTGCTTTATTCTTATCCAGGACAACTCATTCAGAATGATCAAGGAGAAATAAGCACTATATTTTTGTTGGACATTGTCGGAGATGGTGCTTTATCTGAATTGGTCAAAGTAAAACAAAATAATGAATATATAATAATACATTAATCAATACAACATGTGTGGATTAATGATAACAATAGCCCTGAAACGTAGGGTCCTCTGTGGTAATCACCGGCACTAACTGAATCAATCAACAACAGTAGGAGAGCTTTCAGAAAGGACTCAACCCCAAAGAAACACTTTTTTATTTAAATCATATTTTATCAAACCTTCAGTTTATCTTCATAAAATGATTCTAAAACTTCTCTTTAAACCTTTACATTTTTTTTGTGTGCATTTRTTGACTTTTTATTTTGCTCTCTTTTTAAATATATTTTCTTTTTCACCAGGTGTCTGTATTTGAAAGTGTGGGTGGTGCCTATGTGTGTGCATGGGTCCTTGGCGGAGGTTTGTTGGTGTGTGTGTGTGTGTGCATCTGTGAGAGAAAGGACAAGCCTTCGTGTCTGAGTGCGTGTGTGTAGTATGTCCTTGCTGTGCTGTGGCGGTGGCAGGGTTGTATCAGCAGGGACATTGCTTTTTCAATTCAAACAAAGAGGCTGAAGCAGGTTCAAGCAACTGTAAGAGGGTGTGTGATATTTCGGGGTGAGTAGAAAGTGTGTGTACACCTATTAATGCGCTTATAAAGGAGTGTTGAGCTAGAAAATCTGTGTGTCAGGGTGTACTTATACTATGTAAGTGGGTGTGTCTGAATGTGTGTGTGTCTTTTCATTCATGTAAATTTGCTTGTGTAAGGCACAGAGAAGGGTGGTCAGTCTCTCAGGTCCATGCTGGAGCCAAACAGAGCTACCAGCTGCTCCTCGTAGTGGGTGATGTTCCTCTTCATGATCTCCTTACAGGAACCCAGCAGACGCTCAAACGCCTGAATGTCTATTACTGAAAAACACAGAGACAGCATCACTCACACAGCTGCACAACAGATAGTGAATATGACCCAGGTGTCAATCTAAGAACCAAAACGGAAGCAAACAGCCCGAAATGGGGAGGGACATCCTGAACTTGTTTTCATGTTCCGTTGCAAAACGCTTCACTACGGTGTGCACTAATGAATATCACRCTGTTGTAGCGTACCCTCCTGTATAGTTCATTTCCGAACGTTCTTTGCAATGCTTAAACACTCCAGACCTTCCAGTCAAAACACTGCAATAAAACTATAGTGGAGCATGCTAAAGTGTGCAGATATTGCTATTTAATTCACATGACAATGTTGATACCCTAACCATACGCCTGGAGAATTGTGAGATATACAAACACTTGAATTGCTAAGAGAGCTGAATTGATCACGAGTACCTCTAAGGGAAACAGCTGTGTAGCTATGTGTTTGGGGGGGGGGGGGGGATTCAGGGAGACAAACAAACAGAAAATCTCTCTCTCTGTCACGCAGATGGACACCCACCCATGTGTGTGTGTCTGTGTCAAAATAAACACACACACACACACAAATATCTGTAAAAGTAAGGAGGGGCCTTACCCAAGCACTTGACCTCTCCCACAGCGTACACTGATGCAGCGCGGGGCTTGTTGGTGACCAGGGCCAGCTCCCCAAAGTACTGACCCCTGCTACAGCGGGTGATCTCAACCTCCACATTATCCTCCTGGTTCGCCTTTGTCTGGGGGAGAGAGGAGGTGGGGGGGGGGGCACAGAAAAGAGGATTCTATTTGTGTACTCTGATTTGAATAATATGTAGCGGATTCGAATCGTTGGTTGCCGATATTCACAAAATTACGTTTTAGCATAGAGCACGAGCACCAAGGAAGCCCAAACGTGTTGTTCACTAGGCTATAGGCCATGTCTGCTGCAGAGGGACAGAGTCAGACCTGGCTTCAAATATTTTAAATTGAAATACTTATTTTCTGTGTATTTGAGTATTTTCAAATAATGTGGCCAAATCAGCTACAAATAACTTCCTATAGATAGCTGAATGCATGGTGTATTTAAATATTTGTATTCTCAAATACATGCCAATACATTCCAAGTGTACTTTGAAATACATTCCAATATTCAGCTACTTGTAGAAAATCAAGACTTCTTTTCTAAGACATTTTGAAAGTAATTGAAATACCCTAAATAGTATTTGAACKCAAGTCCTGACAAGCCATGAGAAAACTCACTATTGAGAACAATTACTTTATTGATCCCGAAAGGGGAAATTTGACTGCAGCAGCTAATACATACAACGCCAATTAATACACAATAACGGACATGCAGACACTACAAGCAGCACACAAGCAATGCGTTATGAAAACTAAATGTTCATTAAAAAAAATGTTTAAAAAACTCATAGCAGAAGGTAGACAGGATCTGGAAATGTTCTGTCTTGCACCGTTCGGTCTTATATAAAAGTGCTGGAAACAAAATGGTTGGCTCACCATTTACTAAGAAGTGATCAGATGGAGAAGTTATTAGGATGAGAAGGAGTTTTGGCGCAGGTACAGCCAACTAGCGCTAGTTAACGTTAGGAACCATAGCTACTTAGCTTGCGAAAATAGAATTCAAACATTTTTGTGGATTATGAATGACAAATATTCAGATCCGAATCACAATTGTTTGATATTTTTTCCAAAAGGATCGCTGTGCTCAACTTGTATTATAATTCATATTACAATTCAAATGATTAGTCATACCATCTTTGTCTTTGGGCGCAGGTTTGTTATGTAGTACATATGAGAAAAAAGGAGAGAGAAAAGAAAAAACAGGGTGACTTGAACATAAAACAAAGTTATTTTTGTTGTTGTTGACATTATCTGGTGATGAGGCACAGACAGAAACGAGAGGATGAGAAAAGGAGGAAGTAGACTTACTTTGCTCTTCATCATAATCTTCACTTCGCCGGTCTCCACGATGTAGAAACAATCTGCGCTGTCCCCCTACACCGCAACACAAACCAACAGGGACCGTCACATTTACGACTCTTCGCGGTCATCATTACCAGCCAGCTTTGACAGTAACGCCAAGACAACCGTCAGTACCTTAACAACGGAGAACGTCCTACCTGCATGATGATGCGCTCTCCATCGGAAAACGTCTTCATTCCTAATACATCCACAATTTTCATCCTCTCGGATAACTAAGAGAGGTAAAAGAGCGGGAGAGAGGTTTGATAAGGAAAAGCAAAGGCAAGGTGGCCATTTCAGTGCTACGTGTATCACTGTCCATCTTCCCCTCCTCACCTCCAGAGACTTCAGTAGAGGCACAGACTCCACAAATTGCTCGTACAGCCTCCTCTTCTTGGCATTGTTCTTCACAATGAGCCTACGGAACGTGGCCCGGTCCTGGTAGTGTCACAGACAGCATCGGTCACAAAAACAGGCAGGATAACACTCAATCACACCGACACAGGCTACACACAGACCAGCTATTTCCTTCTTATGTTATACATTTCTAGTGGGGGAAAGTTATGCATAGATCTGCCGTCATATCCTATAACATCTATCTACTAATCTTCTAGAACATTTACAATCATGATCTAATAATAAACATTAAATCATGAATTCAACTTTTATCGCGCTTTTCATTTACATGAGTCTTAAAGCTCAAAGAATCTCAAAAGCACAAAATCTAAGACGTATCGACTACACATTAAAGACCCACTCCAGCCTCCCTAGCACCTAATGTTTCACTTTTCAAAGACTTGAAATCATTGGCCATTTTAATAYATGGAACACTAGTCACTTTAATAATGCCACTTTAACAATGTTTACATTTCTCGCATTACTCATCTCATATGTGTATACTGTATTCMGTACTATGTATTGCATGTTAGCCTATGCCGCTCTGACATTGCTCATCCATATATTTATACATTCTTATTCCATTCCTTTACTTAGACTTGTGTGTATTAGGTAGTTATTGTGGAATTGTTAGGTATTACTTGTTAGATATTGCTGCACTGTCGGAACTAGAAGCACAAGCATTTTGCTACACTCGCAATAACATCTGCTAACCATGTGTATGTGACCAATAACATCTGCTAACCATGTGTATGTGACCAATAACATCTGCTAACCATGTGTATGTGACCAATAACATTTGATTTGACCTGATTCACTTCAAAGTCCAATGCAGCTGTCTTTAAAACGTTTTTTCTCCTTTTTTTTCTCAATAGCAAATCATTTCTGGGTAACAATTAAGTACCTTACTGTGATTGTTTTCAATTAAAATAGACAAAAAGAAACTAAAATTGCTTCTTTGCAAAGGGCAATTTTAGGACTGTTTGGGAGTGGTCTGGGAGTTGTCTGAGTGTGGAGGGGAAAACTAAAACTAGCTGTTATTGGCCGAGAGGTTTGGAGCTCTTTCTTATTGGTCTATTAACTTATTTACAGCCTGGTGATGTAGGCCGAAATCACCCCACTAAAAGAGGCTGAAATTAAAGGCAGTCTTTTCAAACAMCTCTTACACTAAAAGGGSCTTATCATAATTTTCACAATTTCACAGTATTATTCCAACCGCAGTGTGGAAATATAAAAACACAGGTATATCACGTGTTTGAATGCACTGGGCCTTTAACAAAAGGTGCATTTCAGTAGCTGGTGCAGGAGTTCTCAGGACATGGTACAAGTAGGGGAATGGGCCTTTCCTCATGTCCCTTACTGTTCTCGCAAGCAAGGGGGGAGGCCTATGACAGAGTGCACCCATAAGACCAAATCCTTGAACTGTCAACTCCTTGAACTGTCAACTTGAATTTCGCAATGGTGTCTAAAAACTCCCCACTATTTTTCTCAAAACATAATGTATCTCTAATATATGGCCACTGTGTTATTCTCCCTGGTGTCCGCAGGGAGGTGCTGTGGTAGAGCACAGCAGTGTGAACTAGAGGTCAAGGGTCAGGGCAGTGTGGGTGTGTCTCTCTCACCAGGCCCCAGAGCGCCCCCTCCTGGGTGGCGATGATAGTGGCAGCGCGGGGGGTGTTGTACATCAGTGCCAATTCCCCGAAGCTGCCTTTGTTGTCATACTGCCCCACACACGTCCCTACGCCATCAATCAGTACCACTATGTCATAGATTCCTCTGAAAGAAAMGAGAGAGAGAAAGAAAACAGGGGCGAGAGAGTAGAGAGAGACAAAAGAGAAATTAAGAACGGTCTAATAATATTAGAAAACTCAAACACATGAGATATTTGGAAACCATGCAGACTACACTTCATCTACAATAAAGTTGATCACTGATCTAAATCTCTCATCTGTAGCTTGGAGCTGTTGTTTTAAGACCATTACGTACCACTCTTGTGATTGACCAACCAGGGGGGAGGGGGTGGGGGACCAAGAGTACTCCGAGTTCAGTTCTGGGAATTTACTTTGTGGTTGCCGGTGGAGCATTAACTTTGTTTTGGGGGGGGGGGGGGGGGGATTAGTATGATGATTACTTGGCCATGTAGGTGACCAAAGGGTTTCCCATGATGCTTTGCAAGGCAGAGCGTAGGGAGGGAATTGGTTTAACATGCTTATGACGTGCATCTAGACCTAAGCCTCCCAGGCTGAGGCACTAGCATGACTGAGGAGGGAGCTTAAGGTGCGGAGAGAATAAGCCCACTCACAGGGTGCCATTTGGGACACAGCCTGTTACCGATGGAGCCCACTTCTTTTGACCAAGGCCATATGGCTCTGGTCAAAAGAAAGTGCACCATATAGGGAAAAGGGTGCCATTTGGGACACAAACATAGAGCCTAGACCCAGGACGCACGGCAAACAAAACAACTAGAGGATCATGCCCAAGGGGGCCTGTTGGAAGATGAGTGGGGGTGTGTTTGTTATGAATGCTGCTTTCTAGTGAATGCCTTGATTGTTACGATTCCTAAGTAACCACACACACACACACACCTCTCAATAACGTAGAAGTTGTCTCCGTCGTCTCCCTGGTCGATGACATGCTCCTGGGGCTGGACGCGCAGTTCAAACATGGCGTCCAGGACTTCTGAGAACTGCTCCTGTGAGGGGGAGAGGGGAAGGCCAGGCAGGCAGGAGGGGGTGATTAACACCCGCCACCTGCCAAATCCAGGTAGATTTTGGCGGGTAGATGTCCATTTCACTAGCCACGTTGGCAGGAGGTCAGGGTTCCAAAGTGCATTTCACTCGCATTTGTGAGTTCTACTAAGCTAACATATGGAATTGTTTTAAGACTGTCATACCAAGGATCATTTAGCTATTTGACTTGGAGTTGTAGGCCCCCTTTAGGTATCAAACAAATATATTTAAAAAAAMATTTGATGAAACAGAATTTGGCCTTATTCAGAGGCAATTTTAGCATGAAAATCTTGGAGGGGCAAACTCAACCAATTTTTTTAAAACAAAAAAGGCATGCCAGCAAAGCCACTAGACAACACAACACATTAATTGCACTATAYTGGTGACAAACGGTGCCCAAAAACTATTAGGGCCTAGATAAAAGKTGTTCCGACAGCAGTGCTTCCCTTCAGCACCCGTGGAGGGAATCCTTACCACCGCTACATCTGATCAGCTGGGCTTCGTCTGGCAGCGAAACAGCTCATTCAGCCTCATCTACTGCCTTTCTAAAAACCATAGCTGATACGGCTGACATGCCGAAATAAAAATGGTTTCTACTGACTCCTTATGGATTCGTGTAACTTGATAAGAACCACATTCTCCTTCAATAATKACGAATGCCGACGTGACTTTTGAACCATACACAACCATTACATTTATGTTCAGTAAAWTCACAATGTTTGTTTTTAGATCATTAACACTTAGAGCTAAYTATAAGAAAGTGCAAGCAAATGAGCTACGACAAGGTAGGCCTATTCCTTCAGCACTTTTCAAAATGGACACCGACAGAAAGATGTAGCAAGACGGRAGATGTAGCAAGACGTTGAGGCCTTAACTTGACTCTTCTTTAAGTCACCACACATAGAGAGAGAAAACACAAAATATGTCCCAACCAAATCATCACAAAGCAAAAATAAAAATATATCACCTATTGGAAAGACAACAAAAAATCTAAATAAACTTCAATGCTATTTGTCTCTAAACAGACAGTACATGGTGTCAGACTGTCTGACCACCGTGACAGACAGAACACTGAGGAAAACACTGACTAGGTACAGACTCAGTGAGCACAGTCTGMCTATAGAGACCGGTCGTCACAGGCAAACCTGGCTGCCCAGAGAGGACATGCTGTGCTCACTCTGCTCCAGGGGAGCGGTTGAGACAGAGTTGGATTTTCTATTACATTGTGARAAATACTCAGACCTAAGACAATACTTATTTCCCAAAACTATCAGTACAAAGAATTTTAAAGTAGAAAAACGTGAAGAAAAATATATTTATTGGGTGAAAWGCCTAAAATGTGCAGTTTWGGCAGCCAAATATGTGTCCTCCTGCCACAACCTGAGGGACAGCCAGTGAAAAGTGCAATGTAATATTCCCCATTTTGGTTTTGTTTTGGCTTTCATATCCTGTCATGTGGCTTCTCAGTCATGTTGAGACGGGTTTACTACTATTGCTTTAATGTATTGTTATTCTCTTTAATATTGTTGTTCTGGTTGCTGTTAATGCTAATCACATTTCCACTACTACTATTGATGCCTTATTGCTGTTGGTCMCACAATTTTTTGTTATATGTATACTTTGACAATGTAAGTAATTTAACTTGCCATGTCAATAAAGTCTACTTAATTGATTTGAAAATTGAGAGCGAGAGACTCAGCCTAACATTTTAAGTATATTATTAGGCCTATGTGGTCTAAAACGTAAGGAAAATACAATCACGASGATTCACTTATAGACAATATACCGACGCGCAGACAGKGCATTGCGCAAACAAAACAACCCTCGCAATATCAACTGGAATTACATGGGTCCATTACTGAACTTTTTGTTGAAAAATAAATATTTGGGCTTCCCGAGTGGCGCCACTACAGACCCGTGTTCGATCCAGGGCTGTATCACAACCGGCCGTGATTGAGAGTCCCATAGGGCGGGGCACAATTGGCCCAGCATCATCCAGGTTAGGGGAGGGTTTGACAGGGCTTGAGAGGATCTGCAGAGAAGAATGGCAGAAACTCCCCYAATACAGGTGCCAAAGGTGCTTCAACAAAGTACTGAGTAAAGGGTCTGTATATGTGATATTTCAGTTTTACATTTTTAAGAAATTTGCTTTTTTATTATGGGTATTGTGTGTAGATTGATGAGGATGAGAGATTGATGATGAAAAAACTATTTCATCGACTTTAGAATAAGGCTGTAACGTACAGAGTATAAAAAAGTATGTGGACACCCCTTCAAAATTAGTGGATTCGGCTATTTCAGCCACACCTGGTAAAATCGAGCACACAGCCATGCGACCTCCATAGACAAACATTGGCAGTAGAATGGCGTTACTGAAGAGCTCAGTGACTCAACGTGGCACCGTCATAGGATGCCACCTTTCCAACAAGTCACTTTGTCAAACTTCTGCCTTACTAGAGCAGCCCCGGTCAACTGTAAGTGCTGGTTTTGTGAAGTGTAAACGTCTAGGAGCAACAACGGCTCAGCCGCGAAGTGGTAGGCAAACAAGCTCCCAGAACGGGACCGCTGAGTGTTGAAGCATTTAGTGCATAAAAATCATCTGTCCTCGGTTGCAACACTCACTACCGAATTTCAAACTGCATCTGGAAGCAACTTCAGCTCAATAACTGTTTGTTGGGAGTTTAATGTAATGGGCTTCCATGGCCGAGGAGCGTAACACAAGCCTTAGATCACCATGCGCAATGCCAAGCGTCGGGCTGGAGCAGAGTAAAGCTTGCCACCATTGGATTCTAGAGCAGTGGAAACGTGTTCTCTGGAGTGATTAATCACGCTTCACCACCTGGCAGTCCGACGGATGAATCTGGGTTTGGCGGATGCCAGGAGAACGCTACCTGCCCGAGCGCATAGTGCTAACTGTAAAGTTTGGTAGGAGGAATAATGGTCTGTGGCTGTTTTTCAAGCCCCTTAGTTCCAGTGAAGGGAAATCTTAACGCTACAGCACACAATGAAATTCTAGATGATTATATACTTCCAACTTTGTGGGAACAGTTTGGGGAAGGCCCTTTCCTGTTTCAGCATGACAATGCCCACGTGCACAAAGCGAGGTCCATACGCAAATGGTTTGTTGAGATCGGTGTGGAAGAACTTGACTGGATTGCACAGAGCCCAAACCTCAACCCCATCGAACACCTTCGGGATGAATTGTAACACTGAATGCGAGCCATGCCTAATCGCCCAAAATCAGTGCACGACCTCACTAATGCTTGTGGCTGAATGGAAGCCCCACAGCAATGTTCCAACATCTAGTGGAAAGCCTTACCAGAAAAGTGGAGGCTGTTATATCAGCAAAGGGGGGGACAAACCCCATATTAATGCCCATGATTTTGGAATGAGATGTTCGACGAACAGTTGTCCACATACTTTTTGTGTAATGCAGTGTAACAATTGAGATGTACAAACTACGGCATAAGGGACTGATGAGCGGATAAGAGGCAAGCCGTAATTTCGATGATAATTCTTATGAGTGAGCTAAGACGGACGTACTCGACATTCCTATTTGTTCAGCACTTTTGAAATGGACAGCGACAGAATTCTAAAATGGGCCGTTCTTACATTATTCTCTCTGTATACCATGTCAAAACTGTAGGATAAACTTAAAATCAGTTTAACCTAATTTCTATCAGCATGCTAAATGTGCAACCAGAGGGGAAGAAAATAATTCTAGACCACCTTTACTCCACACACAGAGACGCAAACACAGCTCTCCCTCCATTTGGCAAATCTGACCCTAACTCTATCCTCCTGATTCCTGCTTGCAAGAAAAAAATTGGAAACACCAGTGACACATTCAATAAAAAAGTGGTCAGATGAAGCAGGCGCTAAAAACTACAGGACTGTTTTGCTAGCACAGACTGGTATATGTTCCGGGATTCTTCTGATGGCATTGAGGAGTGCACCACATCAGTAACTGGCTTTATCAATAAGTGCATCGAGGACGTGGTCCCAACAGTGACTATACGTACATACCCTAACCAGAAGCCATGTATTACAGGCAGCATCCGCACTGAGCCAAAGGGTAGAGCTGCCGCATTCAAGGAGCGGGACTCTAACCAGGAAGATAAGAAATCCCTCTATGCCCTCCAACGAACCATCACAGGCAAAACATCAATACAGTACTAAGATCGAATTGTACAACACCGGCCCCGATGCTCGTCGGATGTGGCAGGGCTTGCAAACCATTGCAGACTATAAAAGGGAACACAGACTATAAAAAGGGAAGCACAGCCGAGAGCTGCCCAGTGACACAAGCCTACCGGACAAGCTAAATAACTTCTATGCTTGCTTTGAGGCAAGTAACACTGAAACATGCATGAGAGCATCAGAAGTACCAGACGACTCACGCTCTCCGCAGCCGATGTGAGTAAGACCTTCAAACAGGTCAACATTCACAAGGCCGAAGGGCCAGACGGATTACCACGATGTGTACTTTGAGCACGCACTGACCAACTGGCAAGTGTCTTCACTGACATTTTCAACCTCTCCCTGTCTGAATCAATAATACCAACATGTTTCAAGCAGACCACCATAGTCCCTGTGTCCAAGAACACTAAGGTAACCTGCCTAAATGACTACCGACCCATAGCACTCACATCTGTAGCCATGAAATACTTTGAAAGGCTGGTCATGGCTCACATTATCCCAAAAACCCTAGACACACTCCAGTTTGCATACTGCACCAACAAATCCACAGATGATGCAATCTCTATTGCACTACACACTGCTCTTTCCCACCTGGACAAAAGGAACACCTATCTGAGAATGCTATTCATTGACTACAGCTCAGCGTTCAATACCATAGTGCCCTCAAAGCTCATCACTAAGCTAAGGACCCTGGGACTAAACACCTCCCTCTGCGACTGAATCCTGGACTTCCTGACGGGCCGCCCCCAGGTGGTGAGGGTAGGCAACAACACAACTGCCTCGCTGATCCTCAACACAGGGACCCCTCAGGGGTGCGTGCTCAGTCCCCTCCTGTACTCCCTGTTCACTCATGACTGCACGGTCAGGCACGACTCCAACACCATCATTAAGTTTGCTGATGACAACAGAAGGGTAGTGCGTATGGCCCAGTACATCACCGGGGTCAAGCTTCCTGCAATCCAGGACCTTTATACAAGGCAGTGTCAGTGGAAGGCCCTAAAAATTGCCAAAGACTCCAGCCACCCTAGTCATAGAGTTCTCTCTGCTACTGCACGGCAAGTGGTACCGGAGCGCCAAGTATAGGTCCAAGAGGCTTCTAAACAGCTTCTACCCTCAAGCCATAAGACTCCTGAACAGCTACTCAAATGGCAACCTAGACTACTTGCATTGCCCCCGCCCCCCCTTCTATGCTGCTGCTACTCTCTGTTATTATCTATGCATAGTCACTTATATAACTCTACCTACATGTACAAATTACCTCAATTACGTCGACACCGATGCCCCCGCACATTGACTCGGTACCGATACCCCCTGTATATAGCCCCGCTATTGTTATGTACTGCTGCTCCTTAATTATTTATTCTTATCTCTTACTTTTTTTGTGGTATTTTCTTAAAACTGTATTGAAGGTTAAGGGCTTGTAAGTAAGCATTTCACTGTAAGGTCTACACCTGTTGTATTATGGTGCATGTGACAAATAATATTTGATTTGAAATAATGGGGGCATGAAAACAGACAATGAAAACTCTTACAATATTCAATGACATTTCTCTCAAATCAGGCTATAGGCTACATGTGCACCACCAGGTCAGAACAGTGTATCTAAGGGTGAGACACATGGGCTTCTAACAGCTTACTACCCAACATACACTTAGTATTACTTTCTTAGCTACAGTATACATAGATCCCTGGCATATTACATAATTTACTGTATGTAGTAGCATACTAGACATATTTTTGGACTTTGTTGTGCTGTGCTCACTTGAACAGGAAGGTGGCGTGGCGGTCCGTCTTGTGGGCAAACTGTCATCAAACTTAGTCAAAGTCTGGCATTCTCTGGACAAAGTCATGCTGGATTGACAGCATGGCCATTGAATTCCAGCTCATTGTGTTGCGTGTGAATGTTTATCATTTTAAAGCTTGGAAAAGAGGCCCTATCAGACAGACGTTTTAAATCCTTAAACCCAGACTTGGACCACACACCCTGTCCACTGAATAGCAAGCAGGGGAAGCAAAACAGTGATTGCTTTGCGACACTTGCATTTTTCCACCGATTCCTTCCAAACTACTCATTGTTGAATTTGCGACTTGTTGTGTAACGCTTATGACCAATGGCCGATGAGCACCGATACGTTTTATCTATATTTTCTCTTCATACGAGAAGGATTGGAAAGGGTTTGCCAGTAGATTGTCGACGTGATTCATGATGACTGCTTGTCTAGCTAGCTAAGACTTTGAAAGTATGATGTTGGCATGATCAGTCCAATCAAAGCTACGGTAGACATGTGCTTTGACGTATTATTTTCTGAAATGTCTGTCCTATATCTTTTTTTCTTTTTGATGTATTTAACCACCAAACTATCTCCATCTATACATCCATAACACATTTTAACTGGTACCTAGCTACCTTCAGACTTGTGAGGGGTCCTAGAGCAAAACAACCGACATTTATGCGTGTGTGAGAGACTCGCCTTTCCATAGAGGACGCTTCTGGGGGGGGGGGGGGGGCGTAGTGCAAAACGGAGAACACCATGTGTTCATGAGAGTCTCATCTTTCCACAGACCATTTGGACTCTACAGACGTGAGAAGATCGATTTTCGGGATGTCTCATTTCTGACAAACACCGCTCTAGCTCTGCCACCTTTCACCACAGGTGCGACATCGTGCAACAACAAAAAAGATACCATCTCTAGCTTAAACTGACGGATTTTGATGCCGATGATTTATTATGCTAATTGATTCCACTTCTCGGGGGTTATTGACAGAAGGTGTGAGTTGTGCCCGTCTGGCAGCTTGTGTGTTACCGAGTGTACCAGGAAATAAACTAACTAAATAGCAGTAACCATTTATCCCAAAAGACTGAACGATTAATTTCAATGCTTTAGAATTGAATGAGTGTTCTATTAGGCTGTGAATGTGCTGATGTGAACTACAACCTATTAGAACAGAAGCGCGTGAGACTGTGTGGCTCATCATAAACTCTAATAAAGTGAAGGGGTTTCCTGTCACTGTGGTTACGGCGCATCTGTCTCATCTTCATACCTGTTCCAGGGTCTTGAACAGTAGAATATCTTTGCAGGCGTCCTGCAGCCGGCAGCGCTGCTCGTCTGTTTTGGGATGCACCACCCTCGGCTCCTCCACCTCGTCATCGTCATCTGGGTTAAAGGCCTCCGCGCACACTAGTGGGGGAACACTTAGATTGTAACACAAACTGTGTGGGGGGGGGGGGTTATACTGTAACACACATACTGGGGCAACAATATTACTGTAACAAACACCTAAAGAGTCATAGTAAGGCATTCCTCACTGTGCTAGTCACAACGAGGGAACACATTGTAAAGCACACTTCGGGGAACTGATACCAGTGTGACACACCCTGAGAAGTTATCAGCATATAGTGATACACTAAGACAGCCAGTAGTAACTTAGTGTCAACACCAAGGAGGCATTTAAAGGGCCGGTAAGATTACACCAGAGCAAAGATCTCTAGCTACACCTACTTAACATGCAAAACGTCTCCGCTGCAGATTACATTAGGGAGTAGTGACGTCAAACAGAACTCACCTGACACTCTGCGGTTGTATCTGCTGGGGGGAGGGGCTGGAGGGAAAGAGAGAGGGAGAGTTAGCAGTGAGCATGCTCTCCTGTTCACAGTTCACACGCCGCTGCAACTGTAGAGCCTGTGGTTCCGACCTCTGACATAAGTGCTAGCGGAGCGCTCTCAAACCCGGCAGAGAGAAACAACTCAAACACATGAAAGGAGACCCGACACGCATACATTTACGTATTCACACTCTACACTGCTATAAAGCCAGACCAAATAGAAAAATCACACAAAAAGAAGAAAGCACACCACCAAACCCACACATTTCCCAAATTCCCAACGCACAGCCTGTTGCGTGGGTGTCTTAGACGCAGACTCTTAGGGCTGTGACAGTAGGGTCGGACAGACAGCGGAACATGGATTGCCTGGAAGGCCAGTGTTGATCATGAATACGTATCCCGTGTACTCCGGTTGTGAATATGAATGTTTAATGAGTGAATGGAGGAAAGCTCCTATAGGGAGAGAGATAGAGGCCTGTGATGCGAGTGTGTGTACCGTGGGGTCCGTGAGGGGGGCAAACGACAGGACAGTGTCAATATCACAGCCCAGGGTTCCCATCCTCTGTCTCCCTTCACACTCTATTACCAAGCTGTCAGCAACCATTAACTGGGCCATGTGAACGCAGGCCCGATGTAGAGGCACACATTTCAAACCCCTCACCTTCCCCCTTCCTCATTGGGACACACTTCATAGTTTATTCCCTAGGGCCCATGGTCTACAGCTTAAAGACGTCCTCCAGCTATTTTGTGAAAAGCAATGTCCCAAGTATAAATACAGTAAAGTACACACACTTACAGTTGCACTCTTCAACTTCCAGATCATTTCAGCCAGTGGTTTTGAAAGTGGTGCCCCCGAACCAAAAGTGGTCCCGTCACCCATTTCGTATGACATTACGTCCTACAATTTCATTTTTGCAATTGGTGCTATAAATTTGTACGGCCTCCCCCTTGCTTGTGGGAACAATAGAGAACAAAAGAGGAAAGGTCCAACCCCCAGGGTTAACACCCGCCACCCAAATTTGGGTAGATTGAGACATTGTTGGGTAAGAATATATTTCACCAGCCACGTCGGCGAGTGGTCACAGAGCATTTGGGAACATTTAATAAAAGGCTACTTAAGTGTGACTATGTCCTCGTGTTTCTTGGCTAGTTACATCGTTCTGTTCACACGCTAGGTTGTTTTTCCAATATTAGTTTGTGTTTTCTGCAACTGTCTGCTGTGATTATCCTCTGACTGACACAGAATGCCCTGTTACCGTGGTAACGGCCCACCCCTTAAATGGGCATCTAAACATTGTCGTCTCACCTAATGACTCAAATAGTTGAGGGTACATTGAGATTGATTGAGCATGGACCACTCCAAAAAAAAAACATTTCATTCCTCATTAAAAACTCCCAAATACTTCAATTGTGCTCATAAAAGCGTAGAGCCCTGAACTATAATAATACATAGCCTAGCCGTATCGCTCAGCATTTTGTGGCAGGGTAGGTACTTTGTCGTGTCTTGATGTTCATTTGAAGAACTGTTTCTGTTTTTACTATTGTATCTAAATGATTCCGTTTGACATATTCAGGTCACAAAAATGAAATTGAGCAATATACCACATTACTACTTCTTACTAGCAATACATTTCTTGTTTTAGACACATTACAAAGCACTCTCATCCTTTAGTGATTTTTTGGTGCAATTTTTCTCTTCTTTCTACCTGCCACAGTGGCTAGTTCATTTCCTACCCTGCCCATGAGGATACCTGGAACACCTACTGAGATGTGCTTTTCTTAATGGAAATTCAACGGTAACAGAGCGATGCTGAGACTCAGGTTTTTCCACTTTAAAATGCATGTCAAACAAAAAAAACAATGATTGTTTAACTTTGCAAACCATACAATTTCCACTGAAAAGTTTACAAACACACATTTGCTTGAAGAACAGTGCAGACGCAAAGTTTGGTAACAGAATTACGGTTTGTGCGGTCATTCTGTTACCAAACGTTGCATCCGCACTGTTCTTCAAGCAAATGTGTTTTTATAAAATTTTCTGTGGACATTTTTAAAGTCGTCCTTGTGCATAGAGCTGTATGGTTTGTTTAACTATACAAATCATTGGGTTGTAAAGTATACACTTTTAAGTGGAAAATCAGAGTCAGCGTCACTCTGCTACCATGGAATTGCCAATAAGTAAATCAGGTGATAAATAAGGAGACTGGAGTAGGACCTTAATTCTTGCCGTTGCCCTAGATCTGTCCGTCTTCAGGTCAGTCAGACACACATCTGGGCCCGTATGTTTCAAGTGTCTCAGAGTAGGAGTGCTGATCTAGGATCAGGTCCCCTCTTGTCCATGTAGATTCGATTAGTTCAGTAGTCACATGCATGGTACAGTGAAATTGTTATGCTTCAAGCGCCAACAGTGCAGGCCCATTTAATACAAAAATCCCATTCATTATGATCCGAAAGGCAAAACTGATCAGCGATCAGCTCATCTTACCAAACCCTGAGCACTGACTGAAAATGGTGAGTAGAACCGGATTTTAGGAAATATATGCATGACTAAACTACTTTATTTTATTTTATAATTAAATAACGTTATTTCACTTCAGTGAGATAAAGTCACGGCCAGGGTGGCCATCGCCAGAATCTGGCACAAAGGGCATCAGCTGGCCAAGCATAAAGTTAAATAAGTGATTCATCATGTGAGAGGGAAGGGTGAAACAGCAGGCTAGTCCTAGGCTACTTTATGCGTTTTCAAATCGGTATCGTTTTATTATGTGTATTGATTTATATTAACATAATGGTTGTTTCAGGGTGTCATAATCATTATACTAAAGTGCATTTCTGGGAACCACGGGAACGAGTGTAGACTAAGTGTGCCATTGTGCAAGGACATGTGTATTTGCGTGTGCTGCGGGGTTTGTAAGGAGAGTGTGTGAAGTGCTCTCGCCTGTCGTCACGTATGGGGGATATCAAGTGCCTGAAGTTGCCTTGACAACAAAACACAAGGAAGACCTCATTGCCATAACAACCCCCCCCCCCCCCCGAAACTACCTCTTCCTTAGTGCCAGATTAACCCTCTATCTAACCCGGTATTTTCCCCCTCTATCACGATTGCAATTCATATGCTGCGCTGGCTGACGTCTAAATTGATTTCTATTACACGTTATCACTGTCTGCTGGCCCTGCTAATTGCAGCTAGAGCTGAAGATGATCAACGTGGCACTGCTCTACTCAGCCTGCCCATGTGAGGGAGGAGGGAGCAGAGGAGAAGGAGCAGAGGAGAAGGAGCAGTCAGAGAGCGCTTCCAAACAAAGAACCGTCGGTGTGAATGGTTTGTTGCATCCCACTCTTGTGTACAGAGCATAAACAAAATGGTGATAACGGATAGTGTGAATATTGACCAGACTGTCTGTGTACGGACTGCCCTGCTGTTAGTTGAGCAGGCTTCCCTCACCCCTCCCTCAATGTTGCTTTCTCACCTCTCAATCCCCACTCCCACTCATTATCTGTCAGTCTCTCGCTCTCCCTCTTGGTCCATTTCTTCCTCTCTCTCTCCCCCCTCTCCCTGTTTATCTCTCACGTACTTCCCCCTCCCCCGTGTTATAGTCAAGGCCGGTCTGATAAGCACTGGGTCATATGAAGAGCAGCCCGGGGAGGGAGAGGTGCGCCTCATGTGTCTCCTCGGCAACCACAAGCTCAGAGGGCGTGGCTTCGTTGATGTGGAGTGGAACATTGCAAACGGGGGGAGGGGGGGGGGGGTGACGTGGTCATCAAACATGGGTACAGTTAGTGGTTGGTTGTTCTCGCTGGTTGCGTTCTTACCAGATTCTAAGATCTCACAGCGCCTGGCCAAGTGTTTATCTCTTGGCACCACATGGACACGACAGAGCATTATCTTATATGAGCAGACAGAGCGACTGTTAATAAAGACAGGACTGTGAAGTAGCAACCAGTGTCAATGGGGACCTATTGGGCAGATCAGGAACACACAAGGACATTAAGAAGGGAAATGCTGTTGTGAGGCTGTAGGGCAAGAGACTAGGAGGGGACAGGAGGAGGTTAAGTCAGAACACGCTCTGTTGGCATACTGTTGTGGTTAGAGCACCGCGGGGACAGGGCAGGATAGGGGCATCAGTGTCTCCAAACCGACATGGCCGACCTTGCCAATGGGGCGAAGCCAGCCATGAAAGCAGTGGGGAGAACGGAGGCGGCTAGACTGGCTGGGAGCTCTCTCGCGCTCTCAGATACTGCCACGGCTGTATACAACTGTAAATGAGTCTATTGTAGTCAAGGCTGTCACACTGCTCAGATGATCAGATCTCACAATGCCTGGAGAAGTGTATAATGAGCACAGGAACCACTACATTAATACGATTTATACCATGGCACTGTTAAACTCCTCATTTTTAAGTGTGCATTATTTCCTTAGAAACGCACGGTATAATTAAATGTTCCATATTTGAGCTGCTTTTGAAAGCAAAAGTCAAATTGAAAACATTATTGGTGAATTGGATTTTCATAATAGCAAGCTAGGATGAGGGTTTGGTTAGCTACGCTAGCAAGTCTGTTTGGTTACCAAGGCAGCTTATGTAAGTAAACTTGCTAGCTACTTCGGTGGATGTTGTCACATTTCTATTGGCAAATTAATACATTTCTAGCAGCAAAGTTTGCTGACGACACAACAGTGGTAGGCCTGATCACCGACAACGATGAGACAGCCTATAGTGAGAAGGTCAGAGACCTGGCAGTGTGGTGCCAGGACAACAACCTCTCCATCAACGTGATCAAGACAAAGGAGATGATCGTGGACCACAGGAAAAGTAGGGCAGAGCACCCCGCCATTCTCATCGACGGGGCTGTAGATGAGCAGGTTGAGAGCTTCAAGTTCCTTGGAGTCCACATCACCAACGAACTGTCATGGTCCATACACACCAAGACAGTTGTGAAGAGGACACGACAACACCTATTCCCCCTCAGGAGACTGAAAAGATTTGGCATGGGTCCTCAGATCCTCAAAAGGTTTTGCAGCTCCACCATCGAGAGCATCATGACTGGTTGCATCACTGCCTGGTATGGCAACTGCTCGGCCTCCGACCGCAAGGCACTACAGAGGGTAGTGCGTACGGCCCAGTACATCACTAGGGCCAAGCCTCCTGCCATCCAGGACCTCTATGCCAGGCAGTGTCAGAGGAAGGTCCTAAAAATGGCCAAAGACTCCAGCCACCCTAGTCATAGACTGTTCTCTCTGCTACCGTACGGCAGGCGGTACCGGAGCGCCAAGTCTAGGTCCAAAAGGCTTTTACCCCCCAAGCCATAAGACTGAACAGCTAACTAAATGGCTACCCGGACTATTTGCATTGACACCACCCATTTTTACACTGCTGCAACTCTCATTTATTATCCAAGCAGTCAATTTACCTCTACCTCTACGTACATATTACCTCAATTACCTCGACTAACCTGTGCCCCTGCACATTGACTCTGTACCCGTACCCCCTGTATATAGCCTTGTTACTGTTATTTTATTGTTGCTCTTTAATTATTAGTAATTTTTCTAGATTTTTTTTTTCATTTATTCTTTACTTTATTTAGTAAATACGTTAACACTTATTTTTTCTTAACTGCATTGTTGGTTAAGGGATAGTAAGTAAGCGTTTCACTGTAAGGTCTAAACCGGTTGTATTCGGCGCATGTGACAAATAAAATTGGATTTGAAATATGTTCATTTATAGCCATGGTATAAAAGGCATAATCAACTCCAGGGCTCTATGCGTTCTCTGGAAAACAATGGAACTCCGTGGAAGGTCAGTTCCACTCTGCTAACGCGTCGTGGAACGCACCTTCCGCATCATGCACTATTTTCCAGGGAACGCACAGCCCCTCGCCGATTATCCCTTAAGTAGCCTATAGCCTATGGATTAAGATATCTTCTGAGATACGCGGCAGCCCAGCGGCAATAGACCAGCTGGAAGGCGAGCCATTGGCTGCGTCTGAAATGGTTACCTATTTCCCCCCCCCAAAAATCAGCCATATTGAATAGGGTGCCACTTCGGACGCAGAAATGGTTGTGTCTGCAGGCTTGTTGCTAATGCTCCTCTGTGCGGATGCTGGACATCTGCTAAGCGGATTGCTTTGACACAACCTCTTAACCAGTGATCAGTGAGGCCCAAGCCGCAAGGAGACAAGGTTAGCCTTACCTCATACTTCACTATGTTACTCTTTTATACACATGCATGCACTCACTGACTCTCTCAAGAGGGCACAGCTGTGTGTGTGTGTGTGTGTGTGTGTGTGTGTGTGTGTGTGTGTGTGTTCCCCTGTACGTTTATAGCCCTGTCATTTGTATTTATTTAGCCAGGATAGTCTACCTCGGTAACAATTGCCACTGTTTAACAGCGAGTCCTGTCCAATTTCAGCCCTGCTGTTTTTCCTCACATTACACACATCTCTGTGTTTAACGCATACGTGTTCCAAACAGCCCTGACGACGATGGGTCAAGGAACGTTGCAGTTGGCTTCATTCACCCCTTCAGTCCTCTGTGCTATCAATAATGTGCTGCATTTACAGACGTCACCAGTCAATGTGGCCCCTCCCCAAACTGCACCGCTCAGCACTTGACAGCACTGTATAGACTAGTCACTGGGCTGAGTAAATCCAGTCACACACACACACACAGTCTAATCCACCATTTTCCCTGAACATCAAGGCAGTGGTGTGGCAAGGAGGCGTGGATAAGTGATCACGGCGAGTGAATATGCACCGTGTTTTGCGTTTCACGCCGCTTTAATAAACCTCTCGTCATGTGAGAGTCAGCTGTGGATGCGGAGTTTGTACACAAAAGCCAGTGATAAATTGTTGTTTTGCTACCAAATCGTAGAGGCCCTGTACACGCTACAACGAGCCATGCTAAGCAAGGACTGTTGAAAATGATTGGACATTTTGGTCATTTATCAGACTAAGAGCGACTTACAGTTCATTCAGCTTAAGGTTGCTAGCTAGGTGGGACAACCACATATCACAGTCATAGTGAGTACATTTGTCCTCAATAACGTAGCTACCAGCAAAATCAGCAATAGTAAGAAAAGTCAGCTAGTATGGGGAAAAATGTATGGTATGTCGGGGAAATTGCTGGGAAAAAGGGCAGGCCAAATGCTGGGAAAACATGTACGACTGGCTACTTTTCCCACACCCACCACAAGTTACCACTGTGTGACAGAGAACATTACACACACATTCCACACACAGGCTGTTCGGTTTTCTGCTCTTTTGCGAGAGGATTTCCACTACAAGCTGAAGTACAAGAGATTACTCCGAATTTTCAGCTCGTCTACAACTGTTGTACTCAAGGAAATTAATGAGATATATATATATATATTTTATCTCCCTGTGTCTTTTCCGGCTTTCCCTCTCTCCCTGTCAATCTGCCTCTTTTACTATGCCCAACGCTCGCTCTTCGTCACTCCACATTTCCCTCCCCCTATCTAACTCTCCCTCTCCAGACTAAAGTCCTTAAAAGGAAGTGGCCCTGTCCTGTTTAGTGCTTGCGTTGTTAACCCCTTCATGTCAGAGAGGTCTGGGTGCCAATTTTATGGCAGATGCACTAGCTAGGACTTTGGCCAAAGATGTAACAACTCCACATTGGTCGACTATAGCCTAAGTCAAGTGGAAGCTTGTTGCGTGGGCAGAGAAAGAGCAGCGACCCATTCGAGGGTCTAGAGACCGCCATGTTCAAACCTAGTCCTGGTGGTGGTGACGAACAGCACTGACTCACATGTGCCCATTTACAGTAACAAAGCCTCTCTACTTGTGTTTAAACTTCACAATTGAAAGCGTGTTAACCAGTGGTCACCAACCGGTCGATCACGATGGACCGGTCGATCGCCGAGGCATTCCTAGTCGATCGCCAAACATTTCTGTAAAGAAACCAACGATAAAGCCACACGTTAACATTTGGCGGTAGGTGCACTTGATTCAGCAGCCCTAGCGACGGGAAGGCAAAGTGTTCCCATTTTGAACCATTTCACGTGTCCGAAGGTAGAACTCCGCCTACCCCGGCAGGCCCTAGTCGATCGCCAAACATTTCTGTAAAGAAACCAACGATAAAGCCACACGTTAACATTTGGCGGTAGGTGCACTTGATTCAGCAGCCCTAGCGACGGGAAGGCAAAGTGTTCCCATTTTGAACCATTTCACGTGTCCGAAGGTAGAACTCCGCCTACCCCGGCAGGCCCAGAGAGCAAATCAAGTGCACCTACAGGCCTACCGCTGGCCAATCAGATCGCTCAGATCACCGTGTCGGGACAGTTACCTCGAGCCATAGACTGTAAAAGAAAGCAGAGAGCACAGCATAGTTGACACCGTGAGATTTCAAAAACATAAAACCGGTTGGTGACCACCGGTTAACACGCTTTCAATTGTGAAGTTTAAGCACAAGTAGAAAGGCTTTGTTACTGTAAATGGGCACATGGGAGTCTGTGCCATTTATGTTACCAACACCAGAGAGCTAGGCACTGCTGTTTCTATGAGTGAGTTCATGTTTAAGTTGTTATTCAGCACTGTCAACACTTTTATAAGCCATAAAATGTGCGTTCTCCCTACAACGTGTGTGCTACAGTGTTTCGATAAGCTTGCATTTTTTATTAGCGGCTTGTCTCTTTTATATGGAGCAATATTTCACTTTATCTGGAAATCGGATTAACGACATGAATTGGTGCATGGGGCAGAAATAACGCATCAGCTGGAAGACTGTGTCCCCTTTTCTCAGTGAAGGGAGAGAGAGCGGAGGGACGGTGAGTCCGGTGAGCTGCTCCCTCCCTCTACTCAGACGCAGGCCCTCAGTCCAGTAAAAAAAGAAAAAAAAGCTAATGATTACGCTCACTCAGCTAAGGAACAGCTGCTCTTTCCATGACATAGACTGACTAGGTGAATTCAGGGGAAAGCTATGATCCCTTATTGATGTCACTTGTTAAATCCACTTCAAAATCAGTGTAGATGAAGGGGAGGAGACTGGTTAAACATTCACTACGCAGAAATCACTCTGACATTTCCTGGTTGCTGAAATTGTAAATAGTTCCGCTAATTTTCAGTTCGTGACAAAACAAGCTAGTATAGTGTAAAGAGTCATTGTACCATCTAAACTGCTGTGAAATACCTTTCCCATAATCAAAAATATTGTATTTTCAGCTGTTTGAAATTGGTATAGCAAACCGAAAGTAAAAGCTGCAAAACTGAAACTTATGAACTGGAAGCCTATAAATAGCGCACATAGAACAGATCTACCGCTTCTTAGACTCGCTTTCAATGAGAATGAGCGATCTATAAGTACAATTGGTTGGGTCGCCCAAAAAGTTACATATTGCAGCTTTAAAGAAGGATTCTTAAGCCTTGAGACATGGATTGAGTAGGTTTGCCATTCAGAGGGTGAACGGGCAAGACAAAAAGATTGAAGTGCCTTTGATAGAGCCCTAGGTGGGTATGGGATATAGTGCTTCATAAGCTGTTTATTCGATTGTGGGGTTTGAATAGTGTGAGAAGACAACATATTTGGTGAGAATCACAAGATAGGGTACAAAACAAATTCTACCTCTTAAAAGGGGCAGTAGCCTACATTGGGTGTATAATTTTCAATTACAGGATTACTTCATCTGCAGTTTTTTTTCTGCTGTCTATTCTGTTACCAATAATAAAAAATTAAATAAAAATATTTCCTTAGGTGGTGGATCAACTTTAATATTGCAGCTTCCATCAATATAATTGTCTGCATCATTTACAATCCCCCATATATTTTTGGTGTAAATACACACACACTTTTAAACTATATTTTCCTTTATTATTCCCTGCAAACCCTACCAACCCTCCCCTAATTGGAGTAAACTAATAAACAATAACACTTAGGCTTCCACTTCCAGCTGAAACAAGCTATATACATTTTACAGGCACAATCTATTTGATAATAGTTATTTTAGGTTTGTTTTTAGTCCTGGCCTTCCTTTATTTTTGATATCCATCCAGTTCTGAACCTATATACATTTTACAGATTCTTTTTTACAATTGTTATCTTGTTGTCATTAGTCCCACCCTTCAGCTTCATTCAACCCCTACCATATATCTCTTAACACCATCCATTTTGGATTTCTATTTGCCATATATATTTCAACTGTGTTGTGATGCTTCACTACACTTCTGAACCTTTCTATTCTCACAGTTTCTACAGATTTTAAATTAAAGATGATTATTTTAGCTTTTTTTTTTATTGATCGATTGACTATGACTTTTCAAATAACCCAGTATTGCTATCTGCAGAGTTAGCTCCAGGTAAAATGTTGCATTTCTTCAGCCTTTCCCGGACCTGTGACCAAAAACGAGCTACGTATGGACAGTAACAAAATAAATTATCTAATGACTCTGCCTCTTCGCAGCAAAATCTGCAGAGCTGGGAAGGTTGACAGACACCACACACACACACACACACACACACACACACACAAAAGTTTGGGGTCACTTAGAAATTTCCTTGTATTTGAAAGAAAAGCTAAAAAATGTGTCCATTAAAATAACATCAAATTGATCAGAAATACAGTGTACACATTGTTAATGTTGTAAATGACTATTGTAGCTGGAAACGGCTGATTTTTAATGGAATATCTACATAGGCGTACAGAGGCCCATTATCAGCAACCATCACTCCTGTGTTCCAATTGCACCTTGTGTTAGTTAATCTAGGTTAATCCTTTTCTAAAAGGCTAATTGATCATTAGAAAACCCTTTTGCAATTATGTTGGGACAGCCGAAAATTGTTGTCCTGACTTAAAGAAGCAATAAAACTGGCCTTCTTTAGACTAGTTGAGTATCTGGAGCATCAGCATTTGTGGGATCGATTACAGGCTCAAAATGGCCAGAAATAAAGTACTTTTTTTTAATGGAATGGTCTGCCTACCCATGTGAGAGACGCAGACTTGGTCTCAACTTTTAAGTCTTTACTGAAGACTCATCTCTTCAGTGGGTCATATGATTGAGTGAACGGAAAGGCTCTGGAGCAACGAACCGCCCTTGCTGTCTCTGCCTGGCCGGTTCCCCTCTCTCCACTGGGATTCTCTGCCTCTAACCCTATTACAGGGGCTGAGTCACTGGCTTACTGGTGCTCTTTCATGCCATCCCTAGGAGGGGTGCGTCACTTGAGTGGGTTGAGTCACTGACGTGATCTTCCTGTCTGCGTTGGGGCCCCCCCTTGGGTTGTGCCGTGGTGAAGATCTTTGTGGGCTATACTCAGCCTTGTCTCAGGATAGTAAGTTGGTGGTTGAAGATATCCTGCTGTTTTCAACTCTAGAGACCGCAGGAGCGGTAGCGATACTCTTAATGATCGGCTATGAAAAGCCAACTGACATTTACTCCTGAGGTGCTGACTTGGCTGCACCCTCGAAAACTACTGTGATTATTATTATTTGACCATGCTGGTCATTTATGAACATATTGGCCATGTTCTGTTATAATCTCCACCCGGCACAGCCAGAAGAGAACTGGCCACCCCTCATAGCCTGGTTCCTCTCTAGGTTTCTTCCTAGGTTTTGGCCTTTCTAGGGAGTTTTTCCTAGCCACCGTGCTTCTACACCTGCATTGCTTGCTGTTTGGGGTTTTAGGCTGGGTTTATGTACAGCACTTTGAGTTATCAGCTGATGTAAGAAGAGCTATATAAATACATTTGATTTGATATTTTCTTCTGAATCTCGTCAGTCTATTCTTGTTCTGAGAAATGAAGGCTATTCCATGCAAGAAACTTCCAAGTAACTCAAGGTCTCGTACAACGCTGTGTACTACTCCCTTCAGAGAACAGAGCAAACTGGCTCTAACCAGAATAGAAAGAGGAGTGGGAGGCCCCGATGCACAACTGAGCAAGAGGACAAGTACATTAGAGTGTCTAGTACCCGCAAACTAGTACCCACAAACACCAGTCTCAACGTCAACAATGAAGAGGCAACTCCGGGATACTGGCCTTCTAAGCAGAGTTCCTCTGTCCAGTGTCTGTTATTTTTCCCATCTTAATCTTTTCTTTTTATTGGCCAATCTGAGATATGGCTTTTTCTTTGCAACTCTGCCTAGAAGGCCAGCATCCCGGAGTCGCTTCTTCACTGTTGATGTTGAGACTGGTGTTTTGCGGGTACTATTTAATGAAGCTGCCAGCTGAGGACTTGAGGTGTTTTGAATCCGGCGTCGTTTTGCGTGTCAATTCATAAATCATGTGCCATGGAATCAGTACATCGAAAATCTCTTCCCAACTTTGCAATCTATATAGCACAGCTGTCAATTGTTTGGTCCTGAAATTAAACTGGTATATTTTTTATTTATCACAATTTTCTTTTAACCAATTTTGGTCTTTAATGCAGACAAGTTCCTTACTTTTTCCCCCTTCCACTTGCCTCTTCCATTTTTGCGGAAATGCTGCAATTCGTTGGTTGTGATTTTGGGTAGAGCAGACATTTCCATTTATTTGTGTTGGCTGCATGTGTGACATAAGTAGGACTGGTGGAGTTATGATATCATTTACAAAGATTATACCTTTTCTAAAAAAAAAAATTGAAAAATATATTTTTTATCAATTAGTATATTGTTGTTCAACCACAATATTTGTTGTATTATTTGTTCTGTCTTTTCTGGTGAATTAAACTGAAATTGCAACCAACTTTCTATGGCTTCTTTAAAAAAAATAACCATATTTTGGATATTATTTCATCTTCAAATAACGGAAAGTGAGCGGTTGTAATCTGAATAAAGGGGAAAAGGCCATTCTTGAACATTGGATGAGACATTCTTACTAATTTACTAGAGAACCAGTTTGGATTTAAGTATAACTTTTGTATGACTGATGCCTTTAGTGAGAGGTCTAACGCTTTAATATTTAATCATTTCTGCCCTCCGAAATCACATGCATGTACATGTTAATAGTATCATCTGATTAAAATGATGTCTCATATTTGAACTAAAACACAATCTATTAGCTTCCAGAATATAAGTAGGTATATCTAGCTGTCCGATAACACGTTCTGATGAAATGGCTTGTCCTGCACTTTGTAAAAACCCACAGTGCATTGGGTGAATGCTGGAAAAAGGTCTAGGTTCCTTTCTAAACAGATATGTGAATGTAAAGAGGACTTGAACAACCAAACAGGTGGAGTGAACTGGCAGGGGGCATAAAGAGAACAGAGTTATTTAGCTTTCTTTCTTACCACAGAGTTTTAAAGAGGACTCAGATCAGTTATTTTAAAAGAGGCTAATATGTGAAAACACCCTTAGTGAACTACTACTGAACCCCTGCGCTTATCTACTGTCTGATTAGGCAAGGTCGCTGCCTGTCCACTTTATTCCCACTCTAATTGGTTTAGAGAGGACAGGGTCGAGGTTGTGGCCGGGACAGTATTCACTCTGCGTTGACAAGACAAGGTCATTTCAGACAAAAACCTGGAAAATGTTTGTCAGGCATCTTCCATGTCTATTTTCATGTATTGTAGCCAGTGTTTGAGAGGTAACTACATTTTGCAGTAGCTTGGTGGTAGTTGAACTAAATTCAAATCTTGGTAGTGTTTTCAGTAGTTAATCACTTTTTTGCAATGTAGCGGTGTAGCTAACTAATGGCACTCCACTCGTTTTTTGGGCCAAAAATATGGTGAAGTAGTCAAGAATTTCCCTTGAAACAGTTTGTATTTAATAGGCTAAATTACACATTCTGTTAACATCCGAGTCTAGAGTGATCGGTTCTTGCAATTTGTAGTCTATGAAACTTCAGATTTAGATATGAAAATGTATCATGACGTAGTGAACTACTTTTTCAGAGTAACTTTAGTTAAGTAACTATATGTTTCTTTAGTGTAGCTTAACTTCAAGTGTTAGGTAATTGGTAAAATATATTTTCAGTACCTTCCCCAACACTGATTACAGCCCATATTATGCCTAGTCAACTAAAATACCATACATATAAATCGGTACTATTTGTTAGAGAGAGCCAGGCGATTAGTTCCCTCGGCTCCAGGACCTTTCCAGTGACCCCACCCCAAATGCATATTTTATAAATAATGTCTGAGTGTGCCCCTGTCTATTCATGAATTTGAAAAACAAGAAAATGGTGCCGTCTGGTTTGCTTAATGTAAGGAATTTGAAATCATTTATACTTTTGATACTTAAGTATATTTTAGCGATTACATTTACTTTTGATACTTAAGTATATTTAAAACCAAATACTTTGACTTTTACTCAAGTAGTATTTTACTGGGTGACTGTCACTTGAGTAACTTTCTATTAAAAAAGGTATCTATACTTTTACTCAAGTATGACAATTGGGTACTTTTTCCACCACTCCCCCACCCTGACAGCCTCTGTCTCTCTGTCTTGTTAAGCCCACTCTCCCTAAACTAGTGTTTCCCCCCCAACTTCAGTCCTCGAGTACCCCCCAACAGCACAACATTTTTGTCGTAGTCCCGGACAGAGTCACCTGATTAATCCAGGGCTTGATGATTAGTTGACAAGTTGAATCAGGTGACGTTGTCTGGGGGGGGGGGGGGGGGGTACTCGAGGACAGGATTTGGGAAACACTACACTAAACCACCTTGTATAATCAGATCGAGAAGCTATGCCGTCACACCCAGCGCAGGGAGAGTAAGATCTGAGTGTGTTAATCCTGACGGCTGCTATGTGCCTGAGTGAGTGAGAGCCAGGACCAGAAAATAGTCAGGACAGGCTTGACGGTGTGTTTTAAACTTGATTTCAATTTCACTGTTAACGATATTACAGTGGACCGGTAGTATCAAAATAGAAGTCAGGCAATCTGGGGCACAAAGCCATAGATTATCAACTACATCAGTGGAGGCATTTATCAAAGCATGCAACAAGTTAACACTTTTTGCAGTCTCATTGTTAGCTATGTCATATTGTTATGGAATGCAAAATAACCTATGTACAGCACACTGAACAAAAATATAAATACTACCGAGTTATAGTTCATTGTCCCGGGTTTGTGGCTGTCGAGATCCCTGCTGTTTGTTGTTATCAATCTTCTCCGTGACCTGCCCTGTCTGGAACTATGAGGAGTAACAGCGTAACCTACGTTGCTAGCTACCATGACAAAGACCAAAGCCGGCGGGAGTACCGTTGAGGACAGTGGTGTCTCTCTATCACACGTGTAGGATCTTTTAAAATGAGAAAAAAAGAAAGAAAAAGAGACCTACAAGCAGTTGTTACAACAACAAGAAAATAGCTTCAAGTGTTGTGTCCAAATACTGGTGAATTCCACTAATAAAAGAATGGACGACCTGACCAGAGAGGTCGAGGACCTGAAGAACAGCTTGCAGTTTTGCCAGGGTCAGCTCGATGAGTTGAAACAGGAGAACGGCAAGATGACAGCAATCTAAGTCATTGAGAGAGGACATAATTGATGTATGTGAATCCATGATAACAATGACAGCTCTGATTTATCTCGAGAGACAATCAAGGCGGAACAACATGGTTGTGGACAGAATTGCAGAATCTCCACATGAGCCCTGGATGGAGTCTGAGGACAAAGTGAGGGAATTGATCTCTGAGAAATTGAAGATGGACCACAGGAAGACTGAGATGGAGCGCGCACACAGGACTGGAAAACCCACCCCCGGCCCAGGTGATAGACCCAGGCCGATAGAGGTCAAGTTCCTGAGGTTAAAGGACACGGTAGGTGTTCTGGAAAGAGCCAAGAACTTGAGAGGAACTCATATCTTCCTCAACGAGGACTATCCTGAAGCTGTGAGCCAGAAGAGGACAGAACTGATCCCAGCCATGAAAGCTGCCAGAGCCCCTGGGGACATTGCTTACATCCGCTATGACAGGCTTTGTCCACCCTACCTCCCAGAAGCCTGGAAGGATGAGAGAGCCAAGCCTATGGGTTTGTAGCTTAAACCCCGCAGCACGCACGCACACACACACAGACCAATTGATTAATGGACTGCTGAATATATTTTTTTAAATATTTTTTGCTTTGTTTGCTCTTTTCAGTATTAAGCCCATCTCTGATAAGCTACTCAGGAAAAGGCTGAAAATAGCCCATATTAATATATGTAGCCTTAGAAATAAGGCTCATGAAATCAATAACTTGCTAAAATCAGATAACGTTCATATATTAGCCATTTCTGAGACTCACTTACTGTAGATAACACATTTGATGATACAGCAGTAGCAATACAGGGATATAACATCTATAGAAGAGACAAATTCTTATGGGGAGGTGTTGCTGTACACACACACACACACACACACACACATACAGAGCCATATCCCTGTAATGCTTAGAGAAGATCTTATGTCAAGTGTTATTGAAGTGTTGTGCCAAGTGAACCTGCAACCACATCTAAAGCCTTTTCTTTTGGGGTGTTGCTACAGGCCACCAAGTGCTAACAATCAGTATCTAAATAATGTGTGTGAAATACTTGATAGTGTATGTGCTGTAAACAGAGAGGTCTACTTTCTTGGGGACCTGAATATTGACTGGTTTTCATCAAGCTGTCCGCTCAAGAGGAATCTTCTTACTGTAACCAGTGACTAATCTGGTTCAGGTTATTAATCAACCTACAAGGGTGTTTACAAACACTATAGGAACAAGATCATCCACATGTATCGATCACATTTTTACTACTGTGGAACTTTGTTCTTAAAGCTGTATCAGTACCCATTGGATGCAGTGATCACAATATAGTGGCTATATCCAGGAAAGCCAAAATTCCAACAGCTGGGCCTAAAATAGTGTATAAGAGATCATACAAAATATTTTGCTGTGACTCTTATGTGGATGATGTTAAAAATATTTGTTGGTCTGATGTGATTAATGAGGAGCATCCAGACGCTGCACTTGATGAATTTATGAAATTGCTTCTTCCAATTATTGATAAACATGCACCTGTTAAGAAACTGACTGTTAGAACTGTTAAGGCTCCATGGATTGATGAGGAATTGAAAAACTGTATGGTTGAAAGAGATGGGTCAAAAGGAGTGGCTAATGAGTCTGGCTGCACACCTGACTGGCTTACTTACTGTAAATTGAGAAATTATGTGACTAAACTCAACAAAAAGAAGAAGAAACTGTATTATGAAGCCAAAATCAATAATATAAAGAATGATGGAAAAGAACTTGAGTACTTTAAATGAAATTATGGGCAGAAAGACAAATTCAACTACATCTTTCATCAAATCAGACAACTTATTCATCACAAAACCATTTGATGTTGCCAATTATTTTAATGATTATTTCATTGGCAAAGTGGGCAAACTTAGGCAGGAAATGCCAACGACGAACAGTGAGAAATTGTATTCATGCATAAAAGAAAGAAAAGCATTGCAAGTTTGAATTTTGTAAAGTTAGTGTGGGAGAGGTGGAACAATTATTGTTATCGATCAATAATGACAAACCTCCTGGCATTGACAACTTAGATGGAAAGCTACTGAGGATGGTGGCTGACTCTATAACCACTCCTATCTGTTATATTTTTTGTCTTTGTCCTCAGGCCTGGAAAGTAATTCCGCTACCCAAGAGCGGTAAAGCGGCCTTTACTGGTTCTAACAGCAGACCTATAAGCTTGCTGCCAGGTCTTAGCAAACTGTTGGGGAAAAATTGTGTTTGACCAAATACAATGCTATTTCTCTATAAAAAAATTAACATCAGACTTTCAGCATGCTTATAAAGAAGGGCACTCAACATGTACTGCACTGACACAAATTACAGATTGGTTGAAAGAAATTGATAATAAGAAGATTGTGGGAGCTGTACGGTTAGATTTCAGTGCAGCCTTTGATATTATTGACCATAACCTGTCGAAAAAAACTAGAGTTATGGCTTTTCAACCTCTGCCATATCGTGGATTCAGAGCCATCTAATAGAACTCAGAGGGTTTTCTATCATGGAAGCTTCTCTAATGTCAAAAATGTAAAGTGTCGTGTACCGCAGGGCAGCTCTCTAGGCCCTCTACACTTTTTTTTATTCTTACCAATGACCTGCCACTGGTATTAAACAAAGCATGTGTGTCCATGTATGCTGATGATTCAACCATATACATGTGTCAGCAACCACAGCTAATGCAGTCACTAAAACCCTTAAAGAGTTGCAGTCTGTTTTGGAATGGGTGGCCAGTAATAAACTGGTATTGAACATCTACAGCTAAGAGCATTGTATTTGGTACAAATCATTGTAGACCTCAGCTGAATCTGGTAATGAATGGTGTGGCTGTTCAACAAGTTGAGGAGACTAAATTACTTGGCGTTACTTTAGATTGTAAACTGTCGTGTTCAAAACGTATAGATTCAACGGTTGTAAAGATAGGGAGAGGTCTGGCCGTAATAAAGAGATGCTCTGCTTTTTTGACGCCACACTCCAAAAAGAAAGTTCCGCAGGCTCTAGTTTTGTCTAATCTTGATTATTGTCCAGTCGTGTGGTCCTGTGCTGCAAGGAAAGACCTAGTTAAGCTGCAGCTGGCCCAGAACAGAGTGGTACGTCTTGCTCTTAATTGTAATCAGAGGGCTGATATAAATACTATGCAGCCAGTCTCTCTTGGCTAAGCGTTGAGGAGAGACTGACTGTATGGCTTCTTTTTATAAGAAACATTGTGTTGAAAATCCCAAATTGTTTGCATAGTCAACTTACACAGAGCACTGACACACACGCTTATCCCACCAGATATGCCACCAGGGGACTTTTCACAGTCCACAAATCCAGAACAGATTTTAAAAAGCGTACAGTATTATATAGAGCACTAATTGCACGGAACTACCTTCCATCTCATATTGGTCAAATTAACAGCAAACATGGCTTTTAAAAAAAACATAAAGCAATCCCTCGGAGCACAACACCTCTCCCCTATTTGACCTAGATAGTTTGTGTGTATGCATTGATATGTAGGCTACGTGTGCCTTTATTTTTTTTTTAGGTAGTTCTGTCTTTGAGCTGTTCTTGTCTATTGATGTTCTGTATTAGCTCATTCTGTACAATGTTTTATGTTTTGTGTGGATCCCAGGAATGGGGATCCTAATAAAATACCCCAAAATATAAAAGGAAATCAGTCCATTGAAATAAATTCATTAGGCCATAATCTATGGATTTCATATGGCTGGGCAGGGGTGCAGCCATGGGTTGGCATGGGCCCACCCACTTGGCAGCCAGGCCCAGTCAGTAAGGACTTTTTCCCCACAAAAGTGCTTTATTACAGACATAAATACTCCTCAGCACCACCCAACCTCCCCTCAGACGATCCCGCAGGTGAAGAAGCCGGATGTGGAGGTCCTGGGCTGGCGTGGTTACACGTGGCCTGCAGTTGTGAGGCCGGTTGGACGTACAGCCAAATTCTCTAAAATGATGTAGGGATCTATTAGTAGAGAAATGAACATTCAATTATCTGGCAACATGCTGTTTAATCAGCTTTTTGATATGCCACACCTGTCAGGTGGATGGATTACCTTGGCAAAGGAAACATTTTCAATAACAGGGATGTAAACAAATATGCGCAGAACATTTTAGAGAAAAAAGCTTTTTGTGCGTATGGAACATTTCTGGGATTTTTTTTATTTCAGCTCATGAAACATGGGACCAACACTTTACATGTTGCATTTATATTTTTGTTCAGTCTAATTAGAATGATGAAAGAGGATGGTTTCCATATCATTCAGCGTAGAGCGGGCCAAGCCGCATAAAATCCATGAACAAGTGACTGAACACTGACTGCTCGTGCTCAACGTGGGGACCACATAGTGCACAACCTGGCATGGGAGCGGGGCCGTATGAACTGCAAATAAAAGCGAGGGTGGGCTTTCCCTCAGTTTCCTGCCACAGGAGATGCACAGGGAATTAGGAAGTGCCAACAGTTCAGATGCTTATCAAAACGTGGCTGAAAATACAGCAGTAAACTGCATGCAGAAGTTTGCCTCCCCATTCCCGCTCACATAGAGACAGGGAGCGATTTTAAAGCCAGTTTAGAGTGTGGGTATCGAGGGATGCTAACCATTAGATTATCCTACATGCACAGTCGGGTCTGGTAATTAGGTCACCTGTTGGGACAACCGATAGTGACCACATTTGCTCCTTTACTTCAGTGAATGGCACAAAAATCATGCTTGAAAACAGTCATCTATTCTCATGTCATTGCATGCGTTCGATCCTGCTGCCCCCGTTTTCAATAAGGCATAGGGGCAATAACGCACACTAGGGCGAGGCATTATAGTAGGCCCAATCTCTGTCCATTCCACATGAGTACAGTGACTGACATTTGTCGCTAAAAGTAGCTACACATCAGTCAGAGCGCTGTCTGCTGATAAAATGCCCGTTGGTGAATGCCGGAATTTGGTTGTTAGACCAATGAGCAAAGATTTCTCATCTGAGTGGAGAAGTGCAACTGAAGCACAAAAGTCTGAAGAAGTCAAGCAGAAATTACAATAAGAAGCATTTTAGACCAGCGTTTGCAAAACGCAGCAAGATATTTCTTATGCTTGTCACCTTTTTTTTTTTTCTGTGTGAAAAACATAATTCTGGGTTAACACGACCCCTGTGATACAAAATCTGGTCACAGCAACCCAGCTGCAAAGTGTCCTGACAATTGCCTGCAGTCTGTCATGTTTTCATTCAGGTGATTCTCCTCTATTCACAGGGCCTTGTAATGCACTCAGACAAGTTATGAAGTGCCAGTGTAAATTGTTCTTCTTATTCCTACAGGCTCTCTCTCTATACAGCCAGTCTTATCCTCCCTCCATCTTTAACAGCCCATCTATTCCTCTTGTCTCTCAGCAACATTTAAAAAAATTATAAAAAAATTAAAACATCAATATACCATTATTCATTCATTTCCCCTCGGAATAATAAAACAAGGTCAGTGAAGAAAGAACGAAATGTGCAAAAATGTTAGGAGGCTATTGGTTCAAACGAGCCCTAATGGCACTTCTACTTCGATGACAATAGGATTGAGGCAACAGTTTGTTTTCAAAACTATATTTTAATTCCTTTAAAAAAGCTGCTACACTTAGTGGAGAAATTCAGAGAAATTCTATGTGGAAGCTAGGTGAATTGAGACAGGACTATGCTGCATTCAAAACAAAATCTTCCCCTCATCCCATAACATGATGGATTTGGTCCCCAGCTGTAAAGTTTTTTTTGTTTGTTATTGAAAATATATTTCACAGGGATTTAAACAGTACAATGACTCCCTACACTATTCAGTGCTCGTTTTCTCACATAAACTGAAATTGAGCAAACAGCGTAGAATTTTAGCAACCAGGAAATTACAGCGATTTCTACACTGTAAATAGTCAAAACAGCTCCCCCGTTTTGACAACAGATGCCGCTTCAGCGGGAGAAATAAATAAGCGAATAACACAAGACAATCACAACACTGGCGGGTAAGTAACACTTTAAAACATCATTTCACTATTACTGCAGATATATGGTCATTTTCTGAAATTACAACGCAAACATTTTGCGGTGCCGTGTGGCTCAGTTGGTAGAGCATGGCGCTTGCAACGCCAGGGTTGTGGGTTCAATTCCCACGTGGGGACCAGGATGAATATGTATGAACTTTCCAATTTGTAAGTCACTCTGGATAAGAGCGTCTGCTAAATGACTTAAATGTAAATGTAAGAAATCCTATTTGTAGCACCTTTAACTAGCTTGAAGTGGCAAACTGCAGTTCAAACAATAAAAGCGGTCACTCCTAAGGGCAAGAGAAATGTAACCACTCAAATTCATACAGAACTATGGACGCAAGGACTGACCACCCATGAATTCAAAATGACAGTTTTAACCATGTTGAGGCTACCCGGCGTAAGTGTTTAAGTCAAACAAGCATATTTTGGGTAAGACAATTGAAGTCAGCGCAAGAGACATTTCTATTCTTTAAGAATCAATGAGTATATATATATATATATCATGAATTTAGTCAATAAATAGATGTAGCAAATCGCCACTAAGTATGGCGCTGAATATTACTGCAGCTATGGTCGCATACACAATAAACAAGATACAAAACGTGATTATCCCGTCTCAGTGTCAAGTTTGATGATATGCCAATAACATTTGAAGAAAATGTCCAAGCGTGTCAGTGGGCTGAAAGTAGTGGTGTTATGCGTTTCTCCGCCAAGAGAGGAATTCTCAGCTTGAATGTCGGGCCCACCACCTCACGCTCAACAAGACTGAGCTGCTCTTCCTCCCGGGGAAAGCCTGCCCGCTCAAAGACCTCTCCATCAAATCGACAACTCTACGGTGCCCCCCTCCCTGAGGGCAAAGAACTAAATAAGCTTTGTTGTACAATTAACGGACAATACACTGCATTTCAAACAGTCAGGAACAATCTAATGAATTCAGGGCTTGTAAAATTATACCTAGGCTAAACATAAGCCTTCCACAACCACATGGACCACATTCATAAAACACAGACTAGACAGCTAGCACATAATAGTATTGTGGCTAAAATGCAGCAAGCAGTACCGCAATGCCGCACGCAGCAGAAACTGAGCATACATTTTCCCAGAATCATATTCATTGACACTGTTGCTGTTGGACCAAACCTCAAATGCAAATAGCGAGTTGAAAATGCTTGTTGTCAGAGAGGAAGAAGTGATCTTTCGTCTTTGCTGTTGTAAGTGGCAGGGGGAGGGGTCTTGGTGTCTGTGTACGAGTGAGAAATTGCATAGTGCTCACAGAAGGAGCGAAGGAGACGAGACCAAAAATAAATAATAATCATAAAAAACGAAAATAAAACTTGATTCTTGCGATACAGGCATTTGGAACATTGCGCCGGTCACATACAGTACCGGTCAAAAGTTTGGACACACCTACTCATTCAAGAGTTATTTAGACTATTTTCTTCATTCTAGAATAATAGTGAAGACATACAAACTATGAAATAACACATGGAATCATGTAGTAACCAAAAAAGTTTTAAATCAAAATATATTTGAGATTCTTCAAAGTAGCCACCCTTTGCCTTGATGACAGCTTGCACTCTTGGAATTATCTCAACCAGCTTCACTTGGAATGTTTTTCCAAACGTCCCGATTGCATGGAAAGTCTATTCTGTTTTAGGTAATACGCTAGCTAGACTAATGGGCAAGCCCGTCAAAAACCTTCGCTCTCCCGTGTTGATGTTTTTTTTTACCTACAACACAGTTTCTTTCACTGCAATGTCTGGATTTTGTACTTTGACTTTCTCGACCCCGTTCTTTGCACACTTGTTACATGATGTCAACACGTGGGCTTGTTTGAGGTGGTCGTTATTTCGAGCGTGTTGTGCAGATCAATGTTCCCTCAAATTTTTGTTCAACACTGAGCAAATTTCAGGTTGGCTGGGCGCAAACTTGAATGCTGTGAAACTTTTGTGCAAATTCCAGCGTGCGTTTACAGTGAACTGAAGCTGTACCCACATTAAGTTACAGTTTCAGAAAGTGGTCAAGTAGGCTACTGTGGCTGCCAGAGTGGCCTGCCATAAAAAACAATGGAGAAAATACATCCCATAACATTTTAACGTGGAAATAGCTGTTTTATCATTCAGCCTACAGTAGCAGCCAATGTGTGGTTTTCAGTGTAGGCCTACATTCCATGAGACTTTCGAAAGGGAAAAAAAAGTATGCAGAGCTTGACTGTAACCTGTTTATCCACTTGTCCTTCAGACAAGGAGGTGACTAAAAGGTTTGTGTTGTTTGATGCAAGAAACCACTTTACAAAAATAAAATTCATTATTATTCACATGCCATTATTAGAGAGAATCAGACAAACGATGCTACCCTCCGCCTATTGGCTACTAGGCTTATTCAAGCCTGTCTCATACAAAACTGCCCCTTTAAGAAGACAACATTTTTGGAAAAAATCTTTACCCGACTCACTTTTCAAAGATGTCTTGTGCCCTTGTAAGAAACAATCACTCCCCCATTGCTGAATGAAAATGATCTAGGACTGGACTAATAACTCACTAATTAGCAAAGGATATGAACAAACGTGCACACATGGCTACATGCAGCTCTGGCTTTGATATCAAAACAAGCACATCTACTCACGACCGCTCATGCTGTAAACACAGTCCAGTTCAAAGTGAATGGCACAAAACCATTATAGCGATGGTCTATTTGCATAAAGTCCTGCAGCTCTGATTGGTTATGCCGCACCGGTCTGCGTAGAGTACAGGCTGGGTCGAGCATGTTCACACAATAGAATCCTACTCCGATATGTTCTGCCTAAAACAAAATCTCTTGTATAGTTCGTTTTATTTCGGTATGTTGCATTGAAAGTGGCTAATATTGCGTTGACTCTATCACAATTCCCAAAGGGAAACGTTGATAGTGTTAACTAAGGCAGAAAACTCTAGAAAATTTTGTTAAGTTCAATCTTGTGCTTCTCTGTGCGAGTTTATTTATTCTGTACCAAGGAATCTCATCCAAAACTGAGACTGTTCCTCAACAGTGAAACCCGTGCAAGGTTACAGTGCATTCGGAAAGTATTCAGACCCCGTCACGTTTTCCACATTTTATTACGTTACAGCCTTGTTCTAAAATGGAATAAATACAATTCTTCATCAATCTACACATGAAAAAGCGAAAACAGGTTTAGAAAGACAAAACAGAACTACCTTATTCACATAAGTATTCAGACCCTTTGCGATGAGACTCGAAATTGAGCTCAGGTCCATCCTGTTTCCATTGATCATGCTAGAGATGTTTCTACAACTTGATTGGAGTCCTGTGGTAAATTCAATTGATTGGACATGATTTGGAAAGCCACACACCTGTCTATATAAGGTCCCAAAGTTGACGGTGCATGTCAGAGCAAAAACCAAGCAATGAGGTCGAAGGAATTGTCCGTAGAGCTCCGAGACAGGATTGTGTCAAGGCACAGATCTGGGGAAGGGTACCAAAAATATGTCTCCAACATTGAACATCCAAGAATACAGTGGCCTCCATCATTCTTAAATGGAAGAAGTTTGGAACCACCAAGACTCTTCCTAGAGCTGGCCGCCTGGCCAAACTGAGCAATCGGGGAAGAAGGGCCTTGGTCAGGGAGGTGACCAAGAAGCCGATGGTTACTCTGACAGAGCTCCTCTGTGGAGATGGGAGAACCTTCCAGAAGGACAACCATCCCTGCAGCACTCTACCAATCAGGCCTTAATGGTAGAGTAGCCAGACCGAAGCCAATCCTCAGTAAAAAGGCACATAACAGCCCACTTGGAGTTTGCCAAAAGGCACCTAAAGAATCTCAGACCATGAGAAACAACTCTTTGGTCTGATGAAACCAAGATTGAACTCTTTGGCCTGAATGCCAAGCTTCACGTCTGGAGGAAACCTGGCACCATCATGCTGTGGGGATGTTTTTTCAGCGGCAGGGATTGGGAGACTAATCAGGATCGAAGGAAAGATGAACGGAGCAAAATACAGAGATTCCTTGATGAAAACCTGCTCCAGAGCGCTCAGGACTTCAGACTGGGCCGAAGGTTCACCTTCCAAAAGGAAGGACAACAACTCTAAGAACACAGCCAAGGCAACACAGGAGTGGCTTCGGGACAAGTCTCAATGTCAGAGTGGCCCAGCCAGAGCCCGGACTTGAACCCGATATAACATCTCTGGAGAGACCTGAAAATAGCTGTGCAGCAACGGTCCTCATCCAACCTGACAGAGCTTGAGGATCTGGACTGAAGAATGGGAGAAACTCCCCAAATACAGGTGTGCCAAGCTTGTTGCGTCATACCCAAGACAACTTGAGGCTACAATCGCTGCCTCAGTACAAAGTACTGAGTAAAGGATCTGAATGCTTATGTAAATGTAACATCCGTTTTTTTTATTCATTATAAATTAGCAACTTTTCCTGAAAACCTGTTTTTATTGTGTCATTATGGGGTATTGTGTGTCGATTAATCAATTTTAGAATAAGGCTGTAGCCTAACAAAATGTGGAAAAAGTCAAGGGGTCTCAATACTTTCCGAAGACACTGCATGCATGTATGTATGTATATATAACTGCTCGACTAAAACAATCTCGGTCGACCAACAGCCTAACAATCGACCAGTCAACTAATTGGTGTCAGCCCTAAAACCATTATTCAACCAAGCTTTATAGGCATACAATTTGTCAAGCACGAATGACTCTCACATTTCTAACCATAACTTTTTTGAATGTGTCAAAATTGTAATTGATGATTAAATAAATCGACCCATTGTCAAATGCACAGTCAAATGATTCAACAATTTAAAGTATAAAAAATAAAGTTTCTGACCCCGTTTTTGCCATCAAGACTCCAGAGCCCTTATTGCAGAGTTTTGTCAGGGAGGTGGTAGGTTATCAATTGGCTAACAATTATCACGTGGTTTGTGCAGGCAGAAATATTGAGTTGGGATGCTATAGGACACTTTAACACTTTGTAACAAGCATGGTAACATGCTTTGTTACACCACTATAATTAGACTGCAATTATAGTGTAGCTATGAATTATTACAAATAATTACAATACTTGTTACAGTGTAATTACTTATGTAATAAGGACCCGTTAAAAATCCATTTCAATCCCACTTTGTTACGCAACAAAATGTGAAAATATTCAATGGGGTGTAGATTACTATAGGCACTATTTTTACTTTGAATTAGTTATAATATTTTGATATTGATTACTGCACTGTTGGGTAGAGCTTGCAAGTTAAGCATGTCACTGTACTTGTGCATGTGACAATACAACTTAAACATGGAATCTTATGTCCGGCCAGGGCTGGCAGACACTAGCTGGCCGCATCTTTTTTATGTAAATATGTTTTTCATGGCATGCGTGTGTGGTGCATGCACTTATGTCATCATTGAAAACAATTAACCAACCAAATAAGATCAGCAGTGGGATCTAAGATAACATGTGTAGCCTATAGGATGTCACCGACAGTTGCAGTCATAAGACTAACTAGTTTAACTAAGGCTCTCCAACTACAGTCCTGAAGTACAGACTTTTAGTCCATCTGTACTCATCTCTATCACATCTGTTTCAAATGACCAACTAAGCATGATCGTATTCAGTCTGGGCCATAGTAGGTGAAAGGCCTTATCAGGCAGTAACTTACGCTCGAAATCAGACTCGTCGGACCCGTCTTCGTCTCCATTTGACTCGGTTTGCATCGGCTCCCCATCAAACATCACTCCTTTCCCGAGCTTGACAGCAGCACCCGCCCCATCTTGGCTTCTGGTGTCCCGCAAGCGCGTGAAATATTGCACGGCGAATTCCACCAGGTCCGGTGGCCTCTGTCGAAGCACCTCCACCGTGTAGCCTTGCAGCAATTCCGTCAATCCCACCGGTATCTCGATACTCATGACTGTGTTTAGATGGCGCTACCTAACTACAAATATGTTCAGGTATACTGTGTTTTTCTATACAAAAATATAAATGTAGCTAGCTACGAATTCTATCAGTCCATGTGTAGCACGCTAGTTAGCTACTGCTACTGTGAGATAGCTGACACTGGTAATAGCTTCAGAGAAACTGGGTTAGCCTGCTGACATTGATGAGCAGTTCACTGGAGAGGTTGCTTAGTTTAGCCAGCTAACACAATGTCCAAGCAAATAGTGACACTTCGAAGGGAGGTCGGTCTTGTGTAAAGAATGAAATATGACCAGTGACGTTAGCGTTAGTTTATGATATCTGACTGAGCTGTCAAGTTGGGTAAGTTAGCTAGATGCTTTTATGACAGCTGACCCGTAAACGTTAGCACAAATGATAACGACCGTTAGCTGGTTCCCTCGCTGGCCTCCCTGTTCTCTGTATTTCGCCTCCTCTTTTTCGCCCGTCTCCTTGCCAGGGTAGCGACTCAACCCCTCCAGCTAATGGTATAGCCGATCAATATCAACAGCACGGAAAAATGTACCTAGCTAGATAGCGAACTAATTATATCCAATCTGAGTTAAACTAACTAGCTGATTAGCGAACAGACAACCTAGCTACTTACTACTGTTACACCAGCTAGCAAACTATCCAGCTAATTTAGCATATAATTAATGATACATTCACAAGTCCCACCCTCCAAAGTAACAGTTAACTTTAGCTAGCCAGGTTAGCTAACCGGTTTGTTCCGATTAAAGAAACTAACTAGAACATATAATTAAATACGAGGGCTGACTTAGTATTGTACGCATAAAAAACGGCGGTTATAGCTAATCGATCACGTTACTTTAGCTAGCTACCCGTAACTAAACTAGCTGGCTAGCTAGAAGCGTCTGATGTTACGATTGCAGACAGTTCAGACAATCCGAAACCGGCGTATCCCAAGCTCCTGTAAACAAGGAGCGTCAGGGACAACCTAGACGTTACCTTGAATCCAAATTACCCAGTGTTTCAAAAAACGTAAAATAAAAATGTGTGGTATGTTGGTATCGTCACTTGTGATATTCGGTAAATCCGTTTCTGCCTACAGTTGAGGCTCTTCTTTCTTTTTTTTTTGCTCCACCACACGAGCGTTATTTCGGGGGCGTGGTCATTTTACAGGGATGAACGTAAGACACGGTTGATTGACCAATCCCCTCGAAGACTCATGACACGCAAGGATTTATTGCGTTCGTTTTAAGGCCGAAGGGGCGTGCACAGCGGAGGACGATAAAGGAGGGGCGACAGACGCTGACCAGTGACGTCTGTCTGAATGGGCGCGTTCGATATTGCAGCCGGCTTTAAAGGCGAGTAAAGATGGACTAATCTACAAATCACCGTGCATCAGAAATAACTACTCAAAGAGCTACTCAGTATTGTTTGTAGATCACTGTCGGTCAAAATTTACCCATGAAATATCATGGTTTTGATGCTCTCAAACACGGCCTTAGAGTGGCGCACCAAGCTTATCAAAGGGAAGGGATTGGGAACACAATTGTATTATAATCGATATATATATTTGGTCAATACATTTCAATAAGAATACAGTGTATTTGTATTTCTTTCAAGATAACAGTATTTGTATTACCTGTAGTTGGCCCTGTCTGTTTTATTGGGGCCCAACAGGTAGGCCCTGTCTATTTAGGCCCTATATATTTTGACCATATTTGGCCTATATGGGCCAAATCAAACAGACCCTAGTTGTGGCCTTTCTTACAACTGTGTTAAGAATCTCCCCACATAATCACCGGAGCCAATTCATGGATGGCTTTCCCACATGTATGCAACAGGTTGTATGGCAAATATAATGCAGCCTTTTCCTGGTCTCCCTTACCTCAGAGGCATAGTTAAAGCGGTTGCCATGATCACATTGGAACTGGCTGACTTCAAGTCCTCAGATTAACCGACCACTTGTAGAGTCTTGCCTTCAGTCTCCCTCTGGTGGATAAAGTAGTACAATAGCCAAAGAGTATATAGTTATGCTACAACAACAGTGTCGTTCTGAACAATATTTCCCAGGCCCTGTAAAATGAGCTACATAATACTAGTGGTTAATCTCTATGGTAAAACAGTGATTCATTCATTCCCTGGGGAGGTTCCTCTTTTGGCACAGGCTGTTTTTTTGTTTTTTTTATGATGCAGCACTGAGAATAATTGACAGTGACAGATGGGGATGCAGATGTTTTGGACCCTTCCAATTGGCTCACAGCGCTCCTTGTTTTTTTTTTTTTTTTTTTTTTTAAAAACAAGGCTTTAGGGTTTGTCGTTACGGTAATGTGGGTCCCAGCAGTCTGTGTATATAGTGTGACAGTAAGGCCTGGCTATTCATGACTGTGTTTGTTTGTTGATTGAAAGAGAACCAAACAGTGGAATAAGGTGGACACAGCCAGACTTACTAATGGGTTTGGATTTCATCACCGACAGCCATTCTGTATTTACCATTCTACTGTGCTCCCAATATGCCATCAGTGGTGTCAACCCCATATCATGAAAAGACTGGACAATTCACAAAATCGCTTTAGGGAACACTACAATTCTGTACCTTGATATGGCGTGTTACAGGATGATCGATTTTTATGTATGATAAGTATTTGGTTAATGTTTGAAATGTTTATCTATGCGAGTTGTTTACAGAAGTCCAGAGAGGACATATGAAGGGGGAAAAAAGCCCTTGTGTCGAGATCACAACTTATTTATCGCATGATCACAACATAAAACAAGTTTGTTTTGTCGAGATCACGAGATAAACTCTATGAACAGGAGTGGATGCATTGATAATAGATTGACAGTATGGCATGCTAGCATCATGCTTTCATTTGTGTTTGGAGCTCATTGTCAGTTCATAAGTTAGAATGTTAGCAAGCTAAATGTCCATTACCTTGATCTAAGAGCTCTTGGGGAATCTAAGCCCTTGTAGGGATTTTAAGCCCAGACAGGCAACATTGTCTCCCAGCTGTATGCCACCCCCAAGACCACAGCCAATCGCATGCAAGGAACAACGCGGCTACGGTGCCTTCAGAAAGTATTCCTACCCCATCCATCTACACACAATACCCCATAATGACAAAGTGGAAACATGTTTTTAGAAATGTTTGCAAATTGATTGAAAATGAAATGCAGAAATATGTCATTTACATATCAAAGGGGTTGAATACTCAAGACTCAAGACATTTCTGCTTTTCATATTTTATTCATTTGTAAACATTTCCAAAAACACCAATTCCACTTTGACATTATGGGGTATTGTGTGTAGGCCAGTGACAAAAACATTTTTGAATAATATTTACATAGTGCTTATCAGATTCAATTTCAGCCTCAGAGCTTGATCAGATTCAATAGCAGTCTCAGAAGCTGATAAATCAGGATCCTACCTTGTAGGCTGTTTCATAGGTAAAGCTCCTTGCAGGCAGATTAGCAGTCAGTGCATTATGCATATGATCAAGACTGGTGCACTCTATTCCTGGCAGGCTGATCTGATTCAATAGTAGCCACAGAGGCTGTTAAGTAAGGATGCTGCCTAGTAGGCTTCCTGCAAGGAGCTTTACCTATGAAACAGCCGACAAAGCAGCATCCTGACATCAGCCTCTGAGGCTGCTATTGAATCTAATCAGCCTGCCAGAAATGGAGCTCACCCCCTGGATCAGATATGCATCTGCCTATAAAGCACTTTGACAGCTAATCTCCCTGCAAGGAGCCTTACCTATAACACAGCCTCCAAGCCAGCATCCTGATTTATCAGCCTCCGAGGCTGAAATTGAATCTGATCAGCCTGTCAGGAATGGAGCTCACCCACTGTAACTGTAAATATTATCCACAAAGCATGAAGTGTCCCTTTTTAATTACACACATATCACTTATGCAAGCTAACAACCAGCATAGATAACAAGCTAGCTTGCTAGCTATCTATCTAACAAGACTACGTAGCTAACTAGCTGGCTCACAAGACAAAGTTAGCTGTGTTGTTCCTTACATGCGATTGGCTGTGGTCTTGGGGGCGGCACGCAGTCTGTGAGACGGTGATGCCTGGCAGGCATCGTTCAGGGCTTAAATGCCCCGCATTGTGTTACATGTTATTGTTTTTAAATTTATGTAAATTGTAAAGAATTTTGTCTGTAATGTATGTGTTATTATGTGTCGGCCCCCAGTAAGACTAGCTGTCGCCATTGGCGTCGGCTAATGGGGATCTTAATAAATAAATAACATTTGTGATCTATGCAGCCACAGGGCTCCTTGATGAAGTGGTTATCATGCAACTGAACAAACTAATGGCTAATGCGTAGTACTTGTGATTATCTTGTGATCTCGACTTAACAACTTTTGTTACGTAGTGATCACCAGAAAATGATCTTGTGATCTCAACAAAACAACTTTTGTTATGTCGTGATCATGAGTTAATAAGTTGTGATCTCGACATAATGAGGGAACCATTTATTTTTATTCATATGTCCTCTCTGGATTTCCGTAGTTGTGTCTGTTGAGTTAGAATCAGAAATGCCAGACAAATCCCTTTACATGGCTGGGAGAAATGTGGCATTATATCCCCATCTATTGGCCAATGTGTAATGTTACATAGCAGGTACAGGGACCGTATTGTTCAACTTGGATAATTAGTGCTAAATACTGTACATTTTGTCAATTTACTATAATAACCTACTTGCTGATGCCTGGGCTATCCTTGATGAGAATCTCATAATTTCCCAGCTATCAAACAGACAAGCAACTCTCACTTCCCACCATCCCCATAGTGACAGACCTGCTAGTGATCACAGTCAACAGTTTAGAAAACGAGGCAAGGAAATAGCTCAGGTCAGATAGTTCAACAGTCAGGGTTTATTTGTAACATTGTTTGAATAGGTTTTAGCTAGTTGAATAAGTTGCTTGTTTCTCAGTGGTCACACACAATTTCAATATATACCTTACAACATATACAGCAGTTAGTGTTCCAGAGTTTTTTTCAGTTCGAGGAATACAAACGACAGATCCTTAATCATTGTTCCAACATCTTTCATCAGTCTCTCATCAACATCTTGTATGTAACCAAAACCATCAAAGCACCAGACCTAGGTCCAATACTGTATTTGAAGTGCGCTCAATTAACTTGGCGTTTGCACTTTTGGGACTATTTCATTGGTTCCATTGTAGGCAAGCCAAATCAAGCGCAAGTTTTTATCTATTTGACCTCGGTCTGCAGAGAACACCTACTGTATGAGGTGATTCAAAAACAACTTTTGATTGGCTCAAGCCCCTGTCTAGACTGACTGCTGCTTGGCATAGCTGATTCTAGTGGGTCACATGAGAATGTAGCATAAGCCCTTCAGCAATGTTCAGTCAGTCTTTAAGTGACCAAGGAGTAGAAGTTATTTTCACACAGGTCATGGGAATAAGGCATAACGCAACACGAATCACACACCAAAATAAACTACACTTTTAATAGAAATGTGGTTTGTTGAAGTGGATTCTTGGTCAAATCAAATTGTATTGGTCACATACACATAACCATGTTATGATGTTATGTTATGTTAAGAAGATGTTATTGCGAGTGTAGCGAAATGCTTGTGCTTCTAGTTCTGACAGTGCAGAAATATCTAACAATTCCACAACAACTACCTAATACACACAAATCTAAGTAAAGTGATGGAATAAGAATATATACATAAAAATATATGGATGAGCTGCATAGGCAAGATGCAATAGATGGTATAAAATACAGTATATACATATGAGATGAGTAATGCAAGATATGTAAACATTATTAAAGTGGCATTATTAAAGTGACTAGTGATCCATTTATTAAAGTGGCCAATGATTTCAAGTCTGTATGTAGGCAGCAGCCTCTCTGTGTTACTGATGGCTGTTTAACAGTCTGACGGCCTTGAGATAGAAGCTGTTTATCAGTCTCTCGGTCCCAGCTTTGATGCACCTGATGGTAGCAGGGTGAACAGGCAATGGCTCGGGTGGTTGTTGTCCTTGATGATCTTTTTGGCCTTCCTGTGACATCGGGTGCTGTAGGTGTCCTGGAGGGCAGGTAGTTTGCCCACGGTGATGCGTTGTGCAGACCTCACTACCCTCTGGAGAGCCATGCGGTTGTGGGCGGTGCAGTTGCCGTACCAGGCGGTGATACAGCCCGACTCGATGCTCTCAATTGCGCATCTGTAAAAGCTTGTGAGGGTTTTAGGTGACAAGCCAGGTGGTAAGGGTAGGTAACAACACATCTGCCACGCTGATCCTCAACACGGGGACCCCTCATGAGTGCGTGCTCAGTCCCCTCCTGTACTCCCTGTTTACCCATGACTGTGCATGGTCAAGCACAACTCCAACACCATCATTAAGTTTGCCGATGACACGACAGTGGTAGGCCTGATCACCGACAAAGATGAGACAGCCTATAGGGAGGAGGTCAGAGACCTGGCAGTGTGGTGCCAGGATAACAACCTCTCCCTCAACGTGATCAAGACAAAGGAGATGATTGTGGACTACAGGAAAAGGAGGGCCGAGCACACTCCCATTCTCATCGACGGGGCTGTAGTGGACCAGGTTGAGAGCTTCAAGTTCTTTGGTGTCCACATCACCAACGAACTATCATGGTCCAAACACACCAAGACAGTCGTGAAGAGGACAGGACAACTCCACTTCCCCCTCAGGAGACTGAAAAGATTTGTCATGGGTCCTCCGATCCTCAAAAAGTTCTACAGCTGCACCATTGAGAGCATCATGACTGGTTGCATCACTGCCTGGTGTGGCAACTGCTCGGCCTCCGACCGCAAGGCAGAGGGTAGTGCGTACGGCCCAGTACATCACTGGGGCCAAGCTTCCTGCCATCCAGGATTTCACCCAGCATTTCACCTGTTGTATTTGGCGCATGTGACAAATACAATTTGAATTGATTTGACTTACAGTATGTTGGGTTTGTCTTCAAAGGCTTCACAGCATATCCCCCTTCTTTGCCTTGGGAAGGCAGATTTTTTTGTATCACACCATTCCTGCTGTGGTATTTGCCTGGGAAGCTGTACAGACAGAGTAGTTGTTGAATTCTCTAAAATGTCTATCATTACAGCTGATTAGCCCCAATGACACAAGATACATCAACTGTTTTTACATACATTTGTTTACATCCCTGTTAGTGAGCATTTCTCCTTTGCCAAGATACAGGTGTGGCATATCAAGAAGCTGATTAAACAGCATGATCATTACACAGGTGCACCTTGTGCTGTTGACAATAAAAGGCCATTCTAAAATGTGCAGTTTTGTCACACAACACAATGCCACAGATGTCTCAAGTTTTGAGGGAGTGTGCAATTGGCATACTGACTGCTGGAATGTCCACCAGAGCTGTTACCAGAGAATTGAATGCTCATTTCTCTATCGTAAGCTGCCTCCAATTTCACTGTATGTCCAACCGGCCTCACAACCGCAGACCACGTGTAACCATGCCAGCCTAGGACCTCCACATCCGGCTTCTTCACCTGTGGGATCGTCTGAGACCCCACAACCGAAGAATTTCTACACAAACTGTCAGAAACCGTCTCAGGGAAACTCATCTGCGTGATCGTTGTCCTCGGGGTCTTGACCTGACTGTAGTTTGGCATCGTAACCGACTTCAGGGGGCAAATGCTCACCTTCGATGGCCACTGGCACGCTGGAGAAGTGTGCTCTTCACGAATGAATCCCGGTTACAACTGTACCGGGCTGGTACGTCCCATTCATCCGCAACCCAGTAGCGGTGCGTAGGTAAAACCACTGAGGAAGCCAAGCCAGTAAAAAAGACATATTATAACCTATGTTATGATAATTGCGTTGTTTGCCCTATAACCCATTAGTCCATATGTCACTGTAATATACAATAAGGCCGTGACAAAAAAAATGCAACAGTCACACAGTGGCGGAGTAAATTCACGTTTGTTTCATCACAAAACCGGAGAGCAGCATCTGTTTGTGAAGTCCGCAAAGCATATATTGAGTACAAACAGTTATATCACCGTCAGCATGGTCAAGCAAGTTAATGTTTTAGACAGTTTACTAAACAACTACTGATTTAGAACCACGGAGTTACCGCAAGTCAGCACAAAGACCACAAGAGCCCTGCCTCCGCTATTCCAGCACCATTTCAACTTAAACATTTAAACATCATCAAATCAACAAGGCTATATATGCTTAGTTTAATATACTGAAAACAAACTTAAGAGATACCAAAAACAATAAAGTCCAATCAATGTTGCTAAATATCCTGTGGCTGTCCCCACCTCCATCCATGGCTTAGGAAAGGTTTTTTGCAAGCTACTAGCTACTGCAGGACATCAACACAAGTAGACCAGAAACAGACACGTTTTTCTGAAAATGACGTTTTGCTTAGGAAGTGATTTGATTGATGTGATGCCAAAAACAAATGGACTTCATTGGGGAGCATATTACTGCACCAGGACAATCCACAGTTGAGTCCAGCTCAACGCTGATTGGTTAATTATTATTTATTTTTTATCAAGGGAGGCCAAATGTTTGCTGGTATCAATCAATCAAATGCTATAGCAGCAACATGTTGTACTCTTTTGGTCCAGACAGCATCAGATACATGGGCTGCACATACTGAGACAGAGGGGCGCTGATTGCCTCCCTCGGACACTTGTGAATTGACAGAAAATTATGATTTTATAATAAAAAAATATTTATTGACCAAATATTTGGGGAAGCCTGGCCTCCCTTGGCATCCATGAATACACGCCACTGCCACCACCATCACCTCATGTTTCAGCATGATAATGCACAGCCCCATGTCACAAGGATCTGCACAAACTTCCTGGAAGCTGAAAATGTCCCAGTTCTTCCATTGTCTCCAGACATGTCACCCATTAAGCATGTTTGGGATGCTCTGGATCGACGTGTACGACAGAGTGTTCCAGTTCCCGCCAATATCCAGCAACTTCGCACAGCCATTGAAGAGGAGTGAGACAACATTCCACAGGCCACTTACATGAACTGTGACTCTGAAATTATTGCACGTTGCGTTTATATTTTTATGTTCAGTGTACAAATGCTACACACACACCACAACTCCCTTTGTGGACAAAATTAATTTGTGTCAGCTGTGTGCTGGCAGTTCTCAGACTCAACAACATATAGTGACTATCGGGTGTGTTACAGAAAATATACCATTCACAAGTCAACAGCTACAGTTATAGCCACAGACACCATGTCAGACCCATCAAACTCTGATACTTACATTATGGTCAGCACTTGCAAGATCCACTGATCCACTGTCAATGATGGTACAGCATCCGTCTTCAGGATTAATTTCCTGGCAAGACCCATCGAATGTTCTCCCCAATTGATAAAGCAACTTAAAAGTGCACTGCACATGCGTGACATGGTTTACATTTTTGGTGCACTGTCCACCCGAAATGGAAAGCAGCCACTGCTGTCGGATTTCGGAAAATAGTGTATCGTGAAAGTGGAACTGAGAGTGTTTTAACTACTTTGCTGATATGAAACAAACAATCATAATATCAGTCCAAAATATCAAATTCTCAGTTTCTGCTTCAAACTTCATAAGAGGTTTTAAAAACAGGTTATATTTCACTCAATGCATAATTAATATAAACCACCAATATATTTCTTAGCAGTCCAAAATATATTGATATCAGGTTGTAAATCACAGATGGCCTGGTACATTGTTTGCTGAATTCACCCATTCAGGATGCACTGTTTCAGTGTCAATGACTCAATATTTTGAAGAAAAACGTACGACTGTAACTAAGGCTGGGATTGTCAATATAATCATACAAGCAGTGGCGATTTTAGCATGTAAATCTATCTTATTGGGAAAAAAAAAAAATACAAATGTTTAGCAACATGCCAGCCAAGACACTACATTAATTTCACTATAACGGCGACAAGCGGTGCCCACAAACTGTTAGGGCCTACATAAAGCTGTCCCAACAGCAGAGCTTTCCTTTCAGCACCAATGGAGTGAATCCTTACCACTGCTACACCTGGCTATCAGCCGAGTCTTGTCTGTCAGCGAAACAATGAATTCAGCCTTGTTTACTACCTTTTTTAAAAACATAGCTGATATGGCTGACTTGCTTAAACAAATGCAGCTTCTACTGACAATTGAGATGTACAAACTATGGCAAAAGGAAACGATGAGCGGATAATAGGCATTCCTTCATTTAGATGAAGATATTAATGAGTGAGCAACAACGGACGTGGTCAATATAACTGTGTTCAGCACTTTTGAAATGTACAGTGACAGAATGCAGAACATGGGCTGCTCTTAGAGTATTTTCCCTGTACACCAAGTCAGAACCATAGGATAAATAAAGGGGGCGTATAAGCAGACAATGAAACCTCTTACAATATTAGATTACATTTCTCAAAAACAGGTTATAGGCTACATGTGCAGCACCACCGAGTCAGAACAGTAACGTTAGGTGAAATCAAGAAGTGAAAATAGACCAAATTATGAGGGTGAGGCACATGGGTTACTAACAGCTTACTACTCAACATACACTTAGTATTACTTTCTTAGCTACAGTATACATATCTCCCTTGCACATTACATCATTTATGCAGCAGCATACAATACATTTTTGGACTCACCTTGGCTTGTCTGGCATTCTCTGGATTTATGGTGGGAACTCAGAAAAATGTATTGTTGAATTTGTGATTTCCAACTTGTTGTGTAATCTTTATGTCCAATGGCCGATCAATCAATAAATCACATTTATTTATGAAGCCCTTTTTACATCAGCCGATGTCACAAAGTGCTGTACAGAAACCCAGCCTAAAACCCCAAACAGCAATCAATGCAATGCAACTCCCTAGATAGGCCAGAACCTAGGAAGAAACCTAGAGAGGAACCAGGCTCTGAGGGGTGGCCAGTCCTCTTCTGGCTATGCCGGGTGGAGATTATAACAGAACATGGCCAAGATGTTCAAACGTTCATAGATGACCAGCAGGGTCAGATAATAATAATCACAGTAGTTGTAGAGGATGCAACAGGTCAGCACCTCAGGAGTAAATGTCAGTTGGCTTTTCATAGCCGATCATTCAGAGTTAGAGACAGCAGGTGCGGTAGAGAGAGAGTCAAAACAGCAGGTCCGGGACAAGGTAGCACGTCCAGTGAACAGGTCAGTGTTCCATAGCCACAGGCAGAACAGTTGAAACTGGAGCAGCAGCATGACCAGGTGGACTGGGACAGCAAGAGGTCATCAGGCCAGGTAGTCCTGAGCATGGTCCTAGGGCTCAGGTGCTCTGAGAAGAGAGAGAAAGAAAGAGAGGAGAGTAAAAAAGAGAGAAAAGGGAGAGAGAATTAGAGGGAGCATACTTAAATTCACACAGGACACCGGATGAGACAGGAGAAATACTCCAGATATAACAGATTGACCCTACCCCCCCCCCCCCCCGACACAAACTACTGCAGCATAAATACTGGAGGCTGAGACAGGAGTGGTCGGGAGACACTGTGGCCCTGTCTGACGATACCCCCGGACAGGGCCAAACAGGCAGGATATAACCCCACCCACTTTGCCAAAGCACAGCCCCCACACCACTAGAGTGATATCTTCAACCATCAACCTACTACCCTGAGACAAGGCCGAGTATAGCCCATGAAGATCTCCCCCACGGCACGAACCCAAGGGGGGTGCCAACCTGGACAGGAAGGTCCCGTCAGTGACTCAACCAACTCAAGTGACGCACCCCTCCTAGGGACGGCATGGAAAAGCACCAGTAAGCCAGTGACTCAGCCCCCGTAATAAGGTTAGAGGCAGAGAAGGCCAGTGGAGAGAGGGGAACCGGCCAGGCAGAGACAGCAAGAGCGGTTCGTCGCTCCAGTGCCTTTTCGTTCACCTTCACACCCCTGGGCCAGACTACACTCAATCGTAGGACCTACTGAATAGATGAGTCTTCAATAAAGACTTAAAGGTCGAGACCGAGTCTGCATCTCTCACATGGATAGGCAAACCATTCCATAAAAATGGAGCTCTATAGGAGAAAGCCCTGCCTCCAGCTGTTTGCTTAGAAATTCTAGGAACAATAAGGAGGCCTGCGTCTTGTGACTGTAGCGTACGTGTAGGCATGTACGTAGGAGCAAGTCCATGTAATGCTTTGTAGGTTAGCAGTAAAACCTTGAAATCAGCCCTAGCCTTAACAGGAAGCCAGTGTAGAGAGGCTAGCACTGGAGTAATATGATCACATTTTTTGGTTCTAGTCAAGATTCTAGCAGCCGTGTTTAGCACTAACTGAAGTTTATTTAGTGCTTTATCCAGGTAGCCGGAAAGTTGAGCATTGCAGTAGTCTAATCTAGAAGTGACAAAAGCATGTATTCATTTTTCTGCATCATTTTTGGACAGAGAGTTTCAGATTTTTGCAATGTTACGTAGATGGAACAAAGCTGTCCTTGAAATATTCTTGATATGTTCGTAAAAAGAGAGATCAGGGTCCAGAGTAACGCAGAGATCCTTCAGTTTTATTTGAGATGACTGAACCATCAAGATTAATTGTCAGATCCAACAGAAGATCTCTTTGTTTCTTGGGACCTAGAACTAGCACCTTTGTTATGTCAGGTTTTAAATGTAAAACATTTGCCGCCATCCACATCCTTATGTCTGAAACACAGGCTTCCAGGGAGGGCAATTTTGGGTCTTCACCATGTTTCATCAAAATGTACAGCTGTGTAATGTCTGCATAGCAGTGAAAGTTAACATTATGTTTCCGAATGACATCACCAAGAGGTAAAATATATAGTAAAAACAATAGTGGTCCGAAAACGGAACCTTGAGGAACACCGAAATATACAGTTGATTTGTCAGTTGATTTCCACAGAGACAAACTGATATCTTTCCTGACAGATAAGATCTAAACCAGGCCAGAACTGGTCCGTGTAGACCAATTTCGGTTTCCAATCTCTCCAAAAGAATGTGGTGATCGATGGTATCAAAAGCAGCACTAAGGTCTAGGAGCACGAGGACAGATGCAGAGCCTTGGTCTGACGCCATTAAAAGGTCATTTACCACCTTCACGAGTTCAGTCTCAGTGCTATGATGGGGTCTAAAACCAGACTGAAGCATTTCATATACATTGTTTGTCTTCAGGAAGGCAGTGAGTTGCTGCGCAACAGTTTTTTTCTTTTAATTAGAGAGGAATGGTTTAGTTTAGTTGGAATAGGGTCCAGTATGCAGCTTGAAGGTTTAAAGGCCAAGACTAGTTTCATCAATGTGTCAAGAGATATAGTATTAAAAAACTTGAGTGTCTCCCTTGATCCTTGGTCCTGGCAGTGTTGTGCAGACACAGGACAACTGAGCTTTGGAGAAATACGCAGATTTAAAGAGGAGCCCGTAATTTGCTTTCTAATAATAATCGCGATGTAGGTTTGTACACAATCGCCCAACACACACACACACACACCCTCTCTGTGTGTGGTTACAGTAGGCTAACGTATGTCAATGGTTTTAGGAACAGCAGTAACATCAGGCAGGATTTAGGCTGCCAACTGCCTAGCCAGTTGTAACTCAATCTTGGGTGCAATGATCACGTTCCTGCACTGACTGACTGTGTGGAGGTTCATTGATTTAATGTTACGTTAGCCTACATGCTACAAAAGCAAAGTTATATATAGCTGTCGGCTATATTAGCCACGACTTACCGTTCTTTGTGCAGCTTCAAATGTCGAACAAAGTTGGAAGTTGTTGCTCCTCCGTCTGTAATTTTATTCCCGCATTTTTTGCAAGTTGCAATCCGTCTTTATATCCGAAAATAATAATTTGGGGTATCATCTTTCCAAAGGCTCCGTCTGAATTCACCCACCGACATTCCTCTGCACTGCCACACGCAACCTTTTCTCAGCTGCCTGTCACGCCCTGACCTTAGTCCCTTGTTTATGTTTCTATTTTGGTTTGGTCAGGGCGTGAGTTGGGGTGGGCATTCTATGTTTTGTTCTATGTTTTGTATTTCTAGGTGTTTGGCCTGGTGTGGTTCTCAATCAGAGGCAGCTGTCTATCGTTGTCTCTGATTGAGAACCATACTTAGGTAGCCTCATTCCCACCTGTGCTTGGTGGGTAGTTGTTTTCTGTTTTGTGTATTGCACCTTGCAGAACTGTTCGTTTGTCGCTTTGTTGTTTTTGTTCAAGTGTTCGTATTTATTAAGTATTATGAATACTTACCACGCTGCACCTTGGTCCTCTTCTCCTTCTCCCGACGACGTTCGTTACACTGCCACAATTTGATTGACTGCTGTCCGATTCAAACTGTAATCTGAACTTCAGATGCGTTGCACACTTTTTTAATAGCATCATTTTTAACATTTGGGCTTGGGGAGGTTATCAAGTCAGTTCGAGTCAAAAGGCTAAAGTCCAAGTTAAGTCACGAGTCATTGGTGTTAAAGTCAAAGTCGAGTTGCAAGTCATCATATTTGTGAAGCGATCTTACGGTTTGTAAACAAAGCTGTATGATATGCACATGTGATGACGATTTTAAGGCATATTTACATATTTAAATTAGTTAAGATTACAGGACACTACCATTGGTGTATAGAATGTCTGGCTTTACGTGATGTTGCATGAAGCGGAAGTACCGCCTGCCTCCTGAATCCAAGCGTTTGACATGGGGGGAGAGGACCAGTAACTCTATGATAAACTTTGTCAATGTACCAGATAGTCATTTTTCATACTTGGGTCAACCTACTATGAACTGGTTTCATCTGAATATTTGATGAAAAACATGATTTTCACTATTCGGGACCTTTAAATAAAAGTATAAAATAAAACAACAGTATGAAATGAAGCACTCCCGACACCAGTGTTTTGTTGGCTCCTTAGAGTTGACCAGCTAGCCTCTTCAGTAAGTTGGCTTCACAGTTAACGTCACCAAGAGTTAGCTTAGCCAGCTACTGTACGGTACCTGATAAGTCCCGTCTTATTTCTGTCAGCTGCTCGTTGGTTGATGTTGGCGTGGGAAGAAGGAAACCACGACCTTCTCTCTTTCTGCTGTTTATTGACAGTTTGTTAACCACACAAAGACGGACTAGCTCCAGCACAATAACTATGTGTTCCATGCCGGGGCCATCTGTCAATCTGACGATCAAACCAGCGTGCAAACAATATAAGAAAGCTTTCATCCGATTGGTCAGTAAGCCATCAATCATAAATGTAACAAGATAGGTGGGCTTTCCACTCATAACAATACATTATAATCTGTATTAGTCCAATGCAGACTATGGGGAACACCCATAAATGTTGATGTTGCAGGTGGTACACTAAGGCCCTGTCATCTTCATAAATGCAGAGACAACTGCAGCGAAGTGATGCCTTTGTCTGTACACAGCATCTACTGTATAATGGGTCACAGCATGCCTCGTTTTACAGTGGCGCTCCAATGGATTCAACTTTTTTTTTTCTGAGATGCTGCCATGGTAACGGGCAGCTTCTCTGTCTTGGGCTGCAGCCACCTGAACCCTGCAGTTCTGACAAATAACCATTGGGGGCAGCAGTCTGGGGCGTTCAAACGAGTCCAAGATGTTTGACTCTATGAACAGAAGATCTGAGATATGGAGGGGAGAACAAAGGCCAGTTGTCTCCACGGCAACACACAAAAGGGAGCACCGCAGCATGGGGGGAATTCAACACGTTTCTGTCGGCCTGGTGATCACCGTGGTTACAAATGACAAAAATGCCTCTGTGAATTGCGCTTGGTCCAGCTCTCAGCATGGCTCTCTTTGAACTCAGTACAGAGAGACATGGCTGATATATGTACTATGACCTGTCGCCTGGCATCTGGGGCACAGCTGTTGTCCCTAATGTAGAGCCTAGGAAATCAGGACTTCCCTACAATGGCCCTAGGGGTCCAAAGATTACTGACAAGTTGGCATTAGTATTGCAAATGGTCAGTAGAAATGTAGAAAGGTTTGAGGTTCATACAGTGGTAATACAGCATGGAGGGGGGGGTTGGTMGGGGGGGGGGGGGGGATTGCAGAGGAAGAGGAGACTAGGACCCCTGAGAAGGAGATGCTGGGAGACGCTCGGAGATCCAGCCGGTGACTTCCTTGAGCACTGACGCCGCAGTCTCTGGGAGTTCATGGTGCAGGGCATGGTATGCTCCGTCATACACCTGAAAGAGAGAGAACACACATATGATTAGCTCTGTCTGTTACCTCTCTGTGTTCCCTATTTCTCACCCTCTCTGTTCCCCCTCTCTCTTTAGTGTGACAAGTGATGATGATGTATGGACTTGGAACAGCCAGTTAAACAAACACAGAAAGAAAATAAAAAATATTGAAGTTCAAGAGCAGATTAGATGGTGTCCATTCTAAATATACTGGCTTGTCTATATCAGTTTGTATGACTCAGTGTCTGAGCTATTCAGGTCTGTCGACATGTCTGTTTCGGCCTGTGCAGTGCTAGTCAGAGACATACACTACTGTTCAAAAGTTTGGGGTCACTCAGAAATGTCCTTGTTTTTGAAAGAAAAGCTAATTTTTTGTCCATTAAAATGACATCAAATTGATCAGAAATACAGTGTGGACATTGTTAATGTTGTAAATGACTATTGTAGCTAGAAACGGCTGATTTTTTTACGGAATATCTACATAGGCGTACAGAGGCCCATTATCAGCAACCATCACTCCTGTGTTCCAATGGCACGTTGTGTTAGTTAATCCAAGTTGATCATTTTAAAAGGCTAATTGATCATCGAACCCACAAATCCTGATGCTCCAGATACACAACTAGTCTAAAGGCCAGTTTTATTGCTTCTTTAAATCAGGACAACAGTTTTCAGCTGTGCTAACATAATTGCAAAAGGGTTTTCTAATGATCAATTCGCCATTTTTAATATGATCAACTTGGAATAGCTAACGCAACGTGCCATTGGAACACAGGGGTGACGGTTGCTGATAATGAGCCTCTTTCAAAAACAAGGACATTTCTAAAGAGACCCCAAACTTTTGAACGGTAGTGTATATTTAACCATACTATATATTTATCTAAATATATTTGATCTAAATATATGGCTCTGGTGCTAGTGCCCACCTTGATCTTCTTGTCTGTGCTCGGGGCCTGGTCAAACATCATCTGGGACCCTCCGATGTCACACAGCTTGTCCACGTCGCCATGGAGAAGCAGGAAGGGCCAGGTGATGGCGGGTATCTCTCTCTCGATCCGCTCCGACGCGCCTATCAGCTGCATGGCAAATGACACGCGCATCCCACCGTGATAGTTCAACTCGTCAGTGTCATACGCTTCAACCTGCAGGGTAAAGGAAGAGGCTGTTGAGTGACCACTGAGCATTTCCCTTAGATGTTTCACTGACCCATAGGGCGTTTGGCTTTCTCAATATTGATCCATTATGTGCATACTACTGTATAAGATATGGCCTGAATACCATGATTGTACAGTATGTAACACTCACGGTGGTGGGTCGCTGCTAAATTGTTGCCGCCACACCAAAATAAAAACTTTAGACCTTTTTCTAAATACATTTTCAGGATAGAAAAACGCTTTCGGTGTAAACTTAAATGACTAAAACTAGACAGGAAGTACAGTGCCTTCAGTATTCACGCCCCTTTACTTTTCCCACATTTTGTTGTGTTACAGCCTGAATTTAAAATAGATTAAATTGAGATTGTGTCACTGGCCTACACACAATACCCCATAATGTGAAAGTGGAATTATGTTTTTCAAATATTTTTTACAAATGAAAAGCTGAAATGTCTTAAGTCAATATGTATTCAACCCTTTTGTTTTGGCAAGCCTAAATAAGTTCAGGAGTAAACATTTGCATAAGTCACATAATAAGTTGCATGGAATCACTCTGCGTGCAATAATAGTGTACAACATGATTTTTGAATGACTACCTCATCCCTGTACCTCACACAACCAAATTATCTGTACGGTCCCTCAGTCGAGCAGTGAATTTCAAACACAGATTCCACCACAAAGACCAGCGAGGTTTTCCAATGCCTCGCAAAGAAGGACACCTATTGGTAGATGCGTAAAAATACAGAAAGCAGATATTGAATATCCCTTTGAGCATGGTGAAGTCACTAATTAAACTTTAGATGGTGTATCCATACAACCAGTCACTACAAAGATGCAGGAGACCTTCCTTACTCAGTTTCCAGAATGGTGACTTTAAAACAGTTAGAGTTTAATGGCTGTGACAGTAGAAAACTGAGGACAGATCAACAACATTGTAGTTACTCCACAATACTAACCTAAATGACAAGAGTGAAAAGAAGGAAGCCTGTACAGAACACAAATATTCCAAAATATGCATCCAGTTTGCAATAAAGTAAAACTGCAAAATCCAACACAACACATCACTGAGTACCACTCTTCATATTTTTAAGCATGGTGGTAGCTGCATCATCTTAAGGGTGTGCTTGTCATCGCCAAGGATTAGGGAGATTTTTTTGATTACAAATAAACTGAATAGATCTAAGCACAGGCAAAATCCTAGAGGAAAACCTGATTCAGTTTGCTTTCCAACAGACACTGGGAGACAAATTCACCTTACAGTAGAACAACAACCTAAAACGCAAGGCCAAATATACACTGGAGTTGCTTACCAAGAAGACATTGAATGTTCCTGAGTGGCCGAGTTACAGTTTTGACTTAATAAATCGGCTTGGAAATCTATGGCAAGACTTAAAAATGGCTGTCTAGCAATGGTCAACAACCAAGTTGACAAAGCATTAAGAATTTTTTAAAGAACAATGTATAAATATTGTACAATCCAGGTGTGCAAGACTTACCCAGAAAGACTCACAGCTGTAATCACTGCACAAGGTGATAATAACATGTATTGAATCAGGGGTGTAAATACTTATGTAAATTAGATATTTCTGTGTTTCATTTTACTTACATTTGCTAAAAATCCATTTGGAATTCAGGCTTTAACACAACAAAATGTAGAATAAGTCAAGGGGTACGAATAGTTTCTGAAAGCACTGAATGTAGAAAATAGAATTGATCTATATATTTTTTTATAATATAACCGTTGACAACTAGAAATCCCCAAAATGAAAGCTAGACTGTCAGGGAGAATCGAAAAGTCCCAAAACTATGAATTTAGGAGTATTTTTGGCATGGCTGGATTACTGACGGGGCACGCAGGGTACGTACCTAGGGGCACCGACTGGGATCCCCATTGGTTTTGTATTAATGTTTGAGCATAAGAACATAGAAATAGCCATGGCAAAATGCGTGGAAGTGCAGCAAATTAGTTTTCACACTGCAACATTTTATCTCAGCTCCATGGAAACAGTTCCAGAATTGCAGGAAAATAGCTGGAAAAAAATAGAAAATGTTTCTCTCTGTCGCCAATTCCGGACTGGTTCAAAACAGAGAGCTGGACGATCTGGATCTCAGTCAAGCCTCTATTGTGGAGCAGCCTTTAAAACGCTGTGTGTGTGTGTAGGCACTGAGGATGCACACACACACACACATTCCATAGACCAGACTTACCTGTGTTTGGTCCCGTGAAATCCATTTAGACTTAATGAAGCCCAGAGAGAGACTGGGCACAATCTGATTTGCGACTTTAGCCAGGAACACCTGTAGAACATAGAGGAACAACCACAGAGATTACAAAGGCATGTAGGGAGCTAATACAGCTCAGGTCAGTGGTTGTAATAGGGATTAATAACATGGTATGGAGTGGTTAACATTGGTGACAGGCTAAATGTGAGGGGACTGGGTGCAGGTGAAACCCCAGAAATATAATTCCTAGAACGGGCATCCCCGTTAAAGAATAGGTGGGTAATGGGTGGACAGGAAGTAAAGCCTATTTCTATGGGCAAAACCCACCTTGAAGGGCGTGGCAGACTCTGGGTTCACCCTGACCATAGGAGCGATCAGAGCCACGCCGGCAAAGTCGTTCGGCCGTGCACACGCCGTCAGAATTGAGATGGCTCCACCCTGAAGAAAAAGGAAGACAAACGATGACGTCTTTTGTGATTTAAAGGAACACTCCACCCAAAAACTATCATTGGGTATTTGTTTCATTAATCCATTGCTGATACCCAAACATGTTTTGCATGTCAGCAATGAAGTTTTCAAGATCTATAACTTTCAAAATACAGAAACACAATTCAAAAGGCACTCTCGCACATCTGAGCTACCTTTGTCTCTACCAGCGTCGACCCTTACACTATCTTTGTTGCAGGTGCATGGTAACAATTGAATAACATGAAAGAAAGATCTCCGTGCACGGCTGATACCGGCTATACACAGCGTATACCAAACATTAGGAACACCTTCCTAATATTGAGTTGCACCCCCCCCCCTTAAACATCCTTCTTTAACCCGTCTCCTCCCCTTCATCTACACTGATTGACGTGGATTTAACAAGTGACATCAATAAGGGATCATAGCTTTCACCTGGATTCACCTGGTCTATGTCATGGAAAGAGTTTTGTGTACTCAGTGAATGTCTGTATTTTGAAAGTAATATATCTTGAAAACTTGAGTGCTGACATGCAAAACATGTTGGGACTATATCAACAAAACAATGGACTAACGAAACAAAAATCAAAAGATCGTTTTGGGGTGGACTTTTCCTTTAAATCAAATACGCGAGGGTAAACTAATTAGGAGTTACGCAACGGCTTCCTAGAATCAATCAATTTGGCACGGATAATTGTTTAGGGCTTTTGGGAGGCAAATTTGTTTGAACAGTGTTTGTCTGCCCTCTCTTTGTCAGATGTTTGAATATTCATGAGAGTGGGGGCCTCTATCGAGTGAGCCTCTAAAGAGATGGGCTGTTGAGAAAAACATTTCCCACCAGCGAATGAAATGAAAGACAAATGCACTGAACATCGCAAACACGGCTAAATCTATATAGCGATTTAATTGAATAAATGTGTCTCTATGTAGGCTATCTCGATGTATATCTATACTAACTAATCGAGAGACCACAAACAAGTTGTTGATTGAGTAATGCTTATTCTGTCAAATCCCATCCAGGGTTAGTTTCAGCCTGATTCAACTGACTGGTCAAACAGCAGGTGAACTGCAGTGAATTTAGGGAATCTTCCCTGCTAGTTCTGAGCTGTTATTGGAGGGTTTGATAGTGATATCGGCACCAAACGGGCCATGTTGGGTCACGGCCTTCCCATACCAAGAAAGGCTTTCTGGGGTAACGGCTCCTGACTGAAGGAGCTAAGAATGAATGGAGAGAGAGAGAGAGAGAGAGAGAGAGAGGCCTTTGGAGGGTTGAGCAGGAAGGGTGAGCGAGGGGAACAGAGGTGCTCTTTAAGGAATTGATTATACCAAGAGAGGCCTCCACCAGAAACACACACACAAGCTCATCCCCTCTTGCACTGAGGGAAAGAATACTTGCATTGTGTTGCGTCCCCTCACACTATGAAGACTCTGATTGTGGTTATGTAAGGCGCTAACATACTGACATTACATAAAGGCCTAGCACTGAAGAAGTGGGACATGGAAGAGGGCCAGACGTACAGAGCCAGGGGAGGAGAGGGGGAAGGAATGGGTCAGGAAATACAGGAAGGAGAAGGAGGAATGGAGGGAGGATTTGGCCAGTAAGGAGCAAGGGTCTGTATTGCTCACTAATCAGAACAGCAGTGAATGGTCAGTAGAAGAGTGGACAGTGTGGGCAAGGTTTAGCTCCGATTAGAGGGTACACTGGACTTTGTTGTTGAGTGCAGTGAGGGTCACCAGTCAATTCTGTCACGCCCTGATCTGTTTCACCTGTCCTTGTGATTGTCTCCACCCTCTTCAGGTGTCGCTTATTTCCCCCAGTGTATTTATCCCTGTGTTTCCTGTCTCTCTGTGCCAGTTCGTCTTGTATGTTTGTCAAGTCAACCAGCGTGTTTTTCCCGTTCTCTTTTTGATAGTCTTCCTGGTTTTGACCCCTGCCTGATTCTGGACTACTTTCCCGCCTGCCTGATCATCCTGCCTGCCCTGACCTTGATTCTGCCTGCCCTTCAGTACCTTTTGAACTCTGAACTGGTTTTGACCATTTTGACTGTCCACGACTATTCTCTTGCCTTACCCTATTGGATTATTAAATATTGTAAGACTCCAACCATCAGCCTCCTGTGTCTGCATCTGGGTCTCGCCTTGTTTCATTATTTCAAAAATATATATTTTACCTTTATTTATAAGTTTTTTCTCATTGAGATAATATCTCTTTTCCAAGAGAGACCTGGTCCAATAGCAGCAGAGGGAACAACATTTCAGACCAAACAACTTACATACACTAACACAACATTAAACAAAACTATAAACACACATACAGTACAACAATTACATATTACATTAAAAACACAAACATCTTGACTAAAAATAGCTGGCCTAAAAGCAATTACACTCTTCTATGATATATACATCGATCAAGTGTTTAAACTCCACCAACGAAACTAGATCATCACATTTTAAAATGTGATAAATTCATCAGTGGCCAGTGCATGTACTGCAGTAAAGGATTATTTGGGACCACGTGTATCTGGACTAGCCGGTTTCTGGATTAAGATTCTCCTCTGTAATCTGAAACATGCCATTTGTGTTGACTGAGACCACAGGCTTCGGGGCTTTAATGTCGATAATAGTGGTGGTGGAATTTGCCCCCAACACAGGAAATGCCCAATTTGACACTGTTCGTACATTACAGTCTAATGGCATCGGACATGGGTTCTAAGCATGGCTTTTTCATATACAGTTGAAGTCGGAAGTTTACATACACCTTAGCCAAATACATTTAAACTCAGTTTTTCACAATTCCTGACATTTAATCCTAGTAGAAAGTCCCTGTCTTAGGTCAGTTAGGATCACCACTTTATTTTAAGAATGTGAAATGTCAGAATAATAGTAGAGAGAACGATTCATTTCAGCTTGTATTTCTTTCATCACATTCCCAGTGGGTCAGAAGTTTACATACACTCAATTAGTATTTGGTAGCATTGCCTTTAAATTGTTTAGCTTGGGTCAAATGTTTTGGGTAGCCTTCCACAAGCTTCCCACAATAAGTTGGGTGAATTTTGGCCCATTCCTCCTGACAGAGCTGGTGTAACTGAGTCATGTTTGTAGGCCTCCTTGCTCGCACACGCTTTTTCAGTTCTGCCCACAAATTCTCTATGGGATTGAGGTCAGGGCTTTGTGATGGCCACTCCAATACCTTGACTTTGTTGTCCTTAAGCCATTTTGCCACAACTTTGGAAGTATGCTTGGGGTCATTGTCCATTTGGAAGACCCATTTGCGACCAAGCTTTAACTTCCTGACTGATGTCTTGAGATGTTGCTTCAATATATCCACATAATTTTCCTCCCTCATGATGCCATCTATTTTGTGACTGTCTCTTATACACATCTAGATGTGTATAAGAGACAGGCAAAGCACCCCCACAACATGATGCTGCCACCCCTGTGCTTCACGGTTGGGATGATGTTCTTCGGCTTGCAAGCCTCCCCCTTTTTTCCTCCAAACATAACGATGGTCATTATGGCCAAACAGTTCTATTTTTGTTTCATCAGACCAGAATTCATTTCTCCAAAAAGTACGATCTTTGTCCCCATGTGCAGTTGCAAAGCGTAGTCTGGCTTTTTTATGGCGGTTTTGGAGCAGTGGCTTCTTTCTTGCTGAGCGGCCTTTCAGGTTATGTCCATATAGGACTCGTTTTACTGTGGATATAGATACTTTTGTACCTGTTTCCTCCAGCATCTTCACAGGGTCCTTTGCTGTTGCTCTGGGATTGATTTGCACTTTTCGCACCAAAGTATGCTCATCTTTAGGAGACAGAATGCGTCTCCTTCCTGAGCGGTATGACGGCTGCGTGGTCCCACGGTGTTTATACTTGCGGTCTATTGTTTGTACAGATGAACATGGTACATTCAGGCATTTGGAAATTGCTCCCAAGGATGAACCAGACTTGTGGAGGTCCACAATCATTTTTCTGAGGTCTTGGCTGATTTTCTGATTTCTGAGGTCTTGGCTGATTTCCCCATGATGTCAAGCAAAGAGGCACTGAGTTTGAAGGTAGGCCTTGAAATACATTAAAAAAGGTACACCTCCAATTGACTCAAATGATGTCAATTAGCCTATCAGTAGCTTCTAAAGCCATGACATCATTTTCTGGCATTCTCCAAGCTGTTTAAAGGCACAGTCAACTTAGTGTATGTACTTCTGACCCACTGGATTTGTGATACAGTGAAATAATCTGTCTGTAAACAATTGTTGGAAAAATGACTTGTATCATGCACAAAGTAGATGTCCTAACCGACTTGCCAAAACTATAGTTCGTTAACAAGAAATTTGTGGAGTAGTTGAAAAACGAGTTTTAATGACTCCAACCTAAGTGTATGTAAACTTCTGACTTCAATTGTACATTCATGGCTGGTTTGCTGGACACAGATTAAGCCTAGTCCTGGACTAAAAAAGACTTTAAATGGAGCTTCCCCATTGAGAACTTTTAGTCTTAGACTATGCTTAATCTGTGTCAGGGAAACTGGCCCACATGCCTGTAAAATGCCAGGCCGTACCTCACTCCACAGGTTTTTCCATTACAATAACTTCCCATTAAAACGTCCTGTTTAAACATTTACTCTAGTAAAATTGCCTACATTCCACTCCTAGTAAAGCAAAGTAATCTAACTTGAACTGCATGTCAAACCTAAGGGAAGGCTGTCTAATTGTGCACAGCTGGTGGTGCATGAGAGAATCTAAAGGATGTTATCACAACGAGGATCTCGACATATAGGCGGTTTCCATTGTTCAGGCGCTTTACAGCAGAGATCAGTCATAGAAGAGCAGAACAAGCAAACAGAGGCAGAGCAGCAGGGAAGGGAAATGAGGCCTGTAATGCTAAATATGTTAAATCCCTTTTAAGGCCTGACTTGGCCCTGTTGGTATTTACATAGCTAGACTTTCAAAGGACACCGTTTCCCATGAGCATAGACGCACGAGCTGTGATGTCAGAGCATCTGTGGTCATCTGAGTCACACCGAGTGTAGGTGTGTTGAACGAAGTCCTTGTATAATGTTTGTGTAATGGACATAGCCTCAAACTAACCCTGGCCCTATGACTTCTGAGAACTGTTTCTCCTGTGTTGAGAGGTAAACACCATAGCCGCTGGCAATGATACAGCCTCAGTGTTTGGACAAGGAATAAACTAGAGAAGGTACGGTACCATAGTGACATTTTACATTTGAGTAATTTAGCAGACGCTCTTATTCAGAGCGACTTGCAGTTGGTACATTCATCTTAATACAGTGAGGTGGGACAACCACATATCCCAGGCATAGTAAGTACATGTTTCCTCAATACAGTAGCTATCAGAAAAGTCAGAGCTAGTAAGAATTTTAAAAAGTCTGAGCCAGTAAGGGGGCAAAAAAATCAAGTGCGAGTGTTAGTTCATGAAAGTGACCCCGGTGTTTTGACAAGGAAGATACTAGAGAGGGTACCGTACCACAGAGTGGCCCCAGTGTTTGGTCAGCGAGCAGACTACAGAATGTACCGTACCATAGAGTGTCCGATGATGAAGATAGGCAGGTCGGGGTGTCGGCCCTTCATCAGATCAATGTGCTGGAGGGAGTCTCTGACAAACACCTGGAAGTCCTTAATATTCATCCGGTCTCCTTCACTCTGGCCATGGCCAACTGATGGAGGGAAAAAGAGGGAGAGATAGATATAGAGGGAGAGAGCGAGAGATTTAGAGGGAGAGAGGGAGATTTAGAGGGAGAGAGAGAGCAAGAGAGAGATAGATTTAGAGGGATATATATATATATATATATATATATATATATATATATATATATATATATACTTAGAGGGAGAGAGAGAGCGATTTAGAGGGAGAGAGAGAGCAAGAGAGAGAGATTTAGAGGGAGAGAGAGAGCGATTTAGAGGGAGAGAGAGAGCAAGAGAGAGCGATTTAGAGGGAGAGAGAGATGAGGATAAGGCACCATTGTAATTGACAGAGACAATAGAGGAATACATTTCCCACTCTACCCTTCATTACTCTCTGGACAGATGAGCCAGATGAGACAGAGAGGGACAGCCATTCTCCATCTCCGTACGTGCCAATCCATCCTATGTTATCATGCCAGCTGTCCCTCCCATTACCTTCCAACACCTTACTCTGAACATGCTGCTGAAGCTATGTAAAAGGTGCGTTGCCATGGCACCACGACACCAGCTACAGTTTCAACATTCAGAACATGTGCCGTTCACCCTCTCTCACTTTCCATCATTTCATTACAGTTGCACATTTGTAATGCTGAAAGGATAATACAGCTATCTAACATGTACTGTTGCAGCTAGTATATTGAATTACGCAAAAGAGAGAGAGTTGTTCTGACAACCAAGTCACAAGTGGTCGAGTCACAAGTGGTCGAGTCCAATCGTGACTTGAGTCTGAGTCAAGTCCGAGTCCTGGACTCGAGTACTACAACACCGCTGCAGCGTGTTTTGGCTCACCATGGTCGTGCGCAAAGACAAGCAGGGACTGCTCCTTCAGGGTCTGGCCGATCTCATCATACGGCCCACAATGCTCTCCTGCCCCATGTGCCACGAACACCAGAGCCCTGCAGGACACAAGGAAGAAGAGTGAAGTCAGTCACATTTCATGCACACCTCTTGTACTATATTAAAACAGTGTGAAGTCAGTCACATTTCATGCACACCTCTTGTACTATATTAAAACACTCAGAGGGAGTGTTGCAATTAGTTGACGAGGGCACTCAGATTATTTTTGATTGTCGCTAATTGAGCTGGCGATCCCTCTATCGGAAGGACGTGGTTGGGACTTGAGTCCACTCATCCGGGGGCTAGATAGTGATCATATCAACAACTCTGTGAGAACATCCTCTTGACCGCCCATCGAGGGGTTTCGTCATAATAAAACATTCCACATCTTGTCTTTCAGTGAAAGCAGTTATCTGAACCGCACCACACCCTTGTTTGCCCACGGAGCAGCAGAGTTAACTGGAACCAGACAGAGGCAACCCAGCTTGCCAGTAAGGCTTTGGTTCCTGCTTATAACCAGTCTACAAAACGGAGTGAATCTCTCAGTCAGATGCAATTAGCCTGAACGTTTTCAGAGAAGGAGAGTGAATGGAAGAGATTGAGAGAGATGGAACAGAGGGAGAGAGAGAGAGAGAGAGAGAGAGAGAGAGTGGCTGTTCATCAAGCTTCATTAGTGGTTTCTCTGTTCCAGTTTCTCTCTCTTTCATTCTCTCATTCTTATTTCAGAGCCTCCGGCTAGCTAGAGATTGCCGTGCACTTGTTGGCTGAGGAGCCGCTCATAGTGCGCCTTTGTGTGAACATAATGTTCCCGACACACATGGGACAGTAGGGCTTCTATAGAGCTTATCTCAGTGGATTGTGGCAAGTATATTCAGTGTCTTGGGAATGGGAGTTGAAATGTTCTCTCCCCCTTTCACTTTCTCCCTCTCTCTTTCTCTCCCGCTCCCTCCCTCTCTCGTTCTCTCGCCCTCTTCCTCTCTCTCCAAGGAATTTGAAACCCACTTGTCTCACAGAATGTGGCTTCGACCCAAATGCTGCATCCAGCCCGAAATAACATAACGTTTTCGACACAGCATTAAACAAGCCAACAAGCCATCTTCATGAGATGCAGACTGAACTCTGACTAGTCACTCTGTACGGCGTATCAATCTGTACGTGTGTGGTCGAGGGAGGGAGGGAGCGATAGAGGTTGAGGTTGTGAATGGGCCAGGGCCTGAACACAGGCGTCTTAATCAGATTAAGAGACTGAGCCGCTGACCACTTCAGGGTCAAACCCCTAATTTAACTGACTACGGCAGGGCTGGGGACTGAGGACAGCGCAAGTGAATACTGCTAAAACCAGAAGTGCCAAATAAGCATGTCTTGATACAGATGTAATTTCCACTTTGATCACGGAAAATATAGAGTAATAGACAGTGAGAAAGCCCGAGAGAAGGGAAGTGAGGAAAAGAAGCAGTAAGACAAACATTCAAGCCTGCCTTGTTTGGTAGGGAAGTCTTGTAATCCTGACTCCAAACATCAACATCAATAGTGTAATGACCCTCTTAACTATGTGTGTGTGTGTGTGTGTGTGTGTGTGTGTGTGTGTGTGTGTGTGTGTGCGTGTGTGCGTGTGTGCGTGCGTGCGTGCGTGCGTGCGTGCGTAATTAATAATACATCATTTGGTGGGTGTTTATATTTGTCATATTTCACACATGCACTGTGTGTAAGGGATAGTCAACGAGCGGTTATGCGTTCTCAGGTAAATAGTGCACGACATGAAAGGAGTGGAACTGACCTTCGACAGAGTTATTATTGTAATGAAACAGGCAGGGAGCAGGTCTCGAACCCTCGACCTCCTAGCCCGAGGTCCGGCGCGCTATCGACTGTGCCGCAAAAGCATGCTCCAGCGGCAGAGTCGATTTCCGCGCTTATAAACCCAGGGTCGTTACACTACTCCCTCCTTTCAAAGAGCGCGTCCTCGCGCTAGCTTGCGACTTTACGTCTTACAGGAACGCGCTCACCGGCCAAGCACACGCACTGTCGTGGATGCGAGGTCCGATCACTTCTGACACCAGTGTAATGAAACAGCAGGGAGCAGGTCTCGAACCCTCGACCTCCTAGCCCGAGGTCCGGCGCGCTATCGACTGTGCCGCAAAAGCATGCTCCAGCGGCAGAGTCGATTTCCGCGCTTATAAACCCAGGGTCGTTACATTATATTCCAGAGAGCGTATAGAGCCCTGAGTTGGTTATCCCTTTTACACCATGGCTATACATTGACATACTGTATTTACCGCTAGAATGTATTCATTTACCAGTAGAAATGCGCCAACATCCACTGAAGTAACTATCAAGTTTACTAGCTAGCTAGATAGCCACATTAGTTGCCATGGTAACCAAACACACAGACTTGCTAGCGTGGCTAACCAAACCATCATCCTAGCTTGCTATTATGAAAATCGAATTCAACAATGCCAATAATGTTTTCAATTCGACTTTTGCTTTCAAAAGCAGCTCAACTATAAGGTACGTAAGGATGAACTTCATATTCATGGAATTATACCGTGCAATTACACCGTGCGTTATTTAAGCAATAAGGCCAGAGGGGGTGTGGTATATGGCCAATATACCACGGCTAAGGGCTGTTCTTATGTACGACGCAACACAGAGTATTCAAGACTCGAACCACCCAGTTTATAAGTGTGTATTAATACGCATTTGTGAGTTGGAAATGTGTTTTTTGCATATCTTAACTCTCCCTGAGACGCCCTCGGAGAGCGGGGTCACGGCCAGGGTCTGCCATTATCAATGATGACCCTGGAGCAATTAGGTTTAAGTGCCTTGCTCAAGGACAGATGTTTCACCTTGTCTGCTCTGGATTTTGAACAAGCAACCTTTCGGTTACTGGCCCAACGCTCTAACCACTAGTCTGTGTTTGTGCGTGCGCATGCATGTGTGTGGAGCCAGGGCTGTAGCCAGGGTCTGAGTTTTAGTGAGGTCTAGACAGGGGGGATTGGAAATTCTTCAAATTTCCAAGACATTTTTTGAAAGTTGAAGCTCATTTACTGCATTTCTATACAATTAAAAAATTATACAATTATATTTGGAGAACAGCATAAACAAGCAAAAATGTCCCCAGCCATTATCACATTGGTTGCTGTAGCTTCATTCACCGGAGTCGATCTACAAACACATAGCCTATTAGCTATATAAACACATAAGCCTATTAGCTAAACCAGCTGTTCCCAGCAAATGGGTTTGTGTGGGATTTTCCCAAATCCTGTGGAAAATAATATACTGTATATACAAAAACACATATATTATAATATCGTCTTTGTGTCTCAAAATCATTGTAATGTGGTTAACCTTAAAAATCTAAATGAAAATTACTCAAATCTAAAAGATCAAATTCAATCAAAACAAGCTCCGACGGAAAAATCGTTTTGAACGGTCACCCAACTCAGAAACTCGGGCCTCTTTCTAGAGCCCTGACTCTCCAGCCTGAAGATCACTGACGTCATAATTTGGCCTTGTATTTTTCACTGTTTTCTTGAAAGCACCATAAAACTCTTTCGCCATATCTGTGTGACGCTGGATTCAGTGCTCTCGTCTGTATTAAAACCAAATATCCATCCAGGTTGGACGTGACAGCAGAGATGAGGTGCGCACTGTCGACCTCCCTCCCTGATTTTGAGAAGCTTCGACGCGACATGCATCAAGAACAGCCATCTCATTAGTGGTGGTGAGATAAGATACACTATGTAAGACTGATTTGCAACTGACTGTCATAGCCCCACATTAAAAGTATGTGCTAGCGAGTTGAGGAGAAATACCTACTTAATGACATAATTATTTTCCCGTGGTTGGGGTCGCGAAAATTTTCAGATATCGAAATGGGCCCAAAATAGTTTACGAACCCCTGAGCTATACAATTAGCCACTACACCTTAACTCACATTAACTCAGCACCGGGATTAAAAACCAATAATTGCATACGTACTGTACGAAGGGATCTGTTAGCAGAAAAAGTATTTTATTTCCAAAAAGGTAAACAAATAAGTTTGCTTCACAGAACAACTGTTTTTGCAGTTTTAAAGCTCATTTCCTGCAATTCTACACATTTTGCCATGACTTAATATGATGTCTGAGTGAGAGAGACAAACAAAATAAATGGGGCCCCCTGGAGCTCTGGTGGCCCTGGGCACCTGCCCTGCGTGCCTGGTCAGTAGCCCAAAGGCCAGCAGATAGCGATATTAACTTGTTTCATCTTACCATCCAAAGGCATTGTGTACAGCCGGTTATACACTCGTAGGCAAAAAAAAATAAAAAAAACAGGGAAAATATGCGTACTTTCTTTATGAAACATTATTTTACACCACCATGCTATAGTGGCTAATGCTTCTTCCAGATCTTGCTCCCCTCTTTTTTTTTCACCTTCTCGCCATTAAACCGAGTTAAGGAGGAAATTGACTCGTTTGTAGCCTGAATGGAGAATGTTTTATGTACGAACCGGTCCACGGGGGATACGAGTGTATAGCTGGCTGCATACAATGCCATTGGACGGTAAGATGAAACGACAACACAGCAAAGTTGAAAAATATATGGCAAATAGAAATCAAAACGGGATGGTCTTCAGAGATAGATGAGGATGAGGATAGCTGAAGGATGGGGCTAAAAACTAACAAAAGATAACTATTGTAAAATATACTGTGTCCATAAAATGCAAATAGTATGTACAGTGGGGAGAACAAGTATTTGATACACTGCCGATTTTGCAGGTTTTCCTACTTACAAAGCATGTAGAGGTCTGTAATTTTTATCACAGGTACACTTCAACTGTGAGAGACGGAATCTAAAACAAAAATCCAGAAAATCACATTGTATGATTTTTAAGTAATTAATTTGCATTTTATTGCATGACATAAGTATTTGATACATCA
>NC_036847.1:6387837-6392555 GCF_002910315.2 Salvelinus sp. IW2-2015
AAGCCCAAAACTACACGGCAGGACCTGGTTAATGACCTGAAGAGAGCTGGGACCACAGTCTCAAAGAAAACCATTAGTAACACACTACGCCGTCATGGATTAAAATCCTGCAGCGCACGCAAGGTCCCCCTGCTCAAGCCAGCGCATGTCCAGGCCCGTCTGAAGTTTGCCAATGACCATCTGGATGATCGAGAGGAGGAATTGGAGAAGGTCATGTGGTCTGATGAGACAAAAATAGAGCTTTTTGGTCTAAACTCCACTCGCCGTGTTTGGAGGAAGAAGAAGGATTAGTACAACCCCAAGAACACCATCCTAACCGTGAAGCTTGGAGGTGGAAACATCATTCTTTGGGGATGCTTTTCTGCAAAGGGGACAGGATGACTGCACCGTATTGAGGGGAGGATGGATGGCCATGCATCGCGAGATCTTGGCCAACAACCTCCTTCCCTCAGTAAGAGCATTGAAGATAGGTCGTGGCTGGGTCTTCCAGCATGACAACGACCCGAAACACACAGCCAGGGCAACTAAGGAGTGGCTCCGTAAGAAGCATCTCAAGGTCCTGGAGTGGCCTAGCCAGTCTCCAGACCTGAACCCAATAGAAAATCTTGGAGGGAGCTGAAAGTCCGTATTGCCCAGCGACAGCCCCGAAACCTGAAGGATCTGGAGAAGGTCTGTATGGAGGAGTGGGCCAAAATCCCTGCTGCAGTGTGTGCAAACCTGGTCAAGAACTACAGGAAACATATGATCTCTGTAATTGCAAACAAAGGTTTCTGTACCAAATATTAAGTTCTGCTTTTCTGATCCACAAATGTACTTTTAACAAGGCACACCTGTTAATTGAAATGCATTCCAGGTGACCTCATGAAGCTGGTTGAGAGAATGCCAAGAGTGTGCAATGCTGTCATCAAGGCAATGGGTGGCAATTTGAAGAATCTAAAAAATGTAATATATTTTGATCTGTTTAACACTTTTTTGGTTACTACATGATTCCATATGTGTTATTTGATAGTTTTGATGTCTTCACTATTATTCTACAATTTAGAAAATAGTAAAAATAAAGAAAAACCCTTGAATGAGTAAGCATTCTAAAACTTTTGTCCGATAGTGTATATGTTTTAAATGTAAAAAATTACAGAGGTCCAGACCTCGGTGTCCTCATACAGTGAATTCAGAAACTATTCACACCCCTTCCACATTTTGTTATGTTACAGCCTGATTTTAAGATTAATTAATTTGAGATTTTTTGTTACTAGCCTACACACAATACCCCATAACGTCAAAGTGGAATCATGTTTTTCGAAATGTTTACAAATGAATTAAAAAGGAAAAGCTGAAATGTCTTGAGTTAATAAGTATTCAAGCCCTTTGTTATGGCAAGCCTACATAAATTCAGGAGTAAAAATGTGTTTTACAAGTCACCTAACAAGTTGCATGGACTCTGTGTGCAATAATAGTGTTAAATGTGATTTTTTAAACTCATCTCTGTACCGCAAACATACAATTATCAGTAAGGTCCCTCGGTCGAGCAGTGAATTTCAAAAATAGATTCAACCACAAAGACCAGGGAGGTTTTCCAATGCTTCGCAAAGAAGGGCACCTATTGGTAGATGTGTAAAAATATATAAAGCAGACATTGAATATCCATTTGAGCATGGTGAAGTTATTAATTACATTTTGGATGGTGTATCAATACACCCAGTCACTACAAAGATACAGGTGTCCTTCCTAACTCAGTTGCCGGCGAAGGAAACCGCTCAGGGATTTCACCATGAGACCAATGGTGACTTTACAACAGTTCCAGAGTTTAATGGCTGTGATAGGAGAAAAGTGAGGATCGATCAACAACATAGGAGTTACTCCACAATACTAACTTAAATGACAGTGAAAAGAAAGAAGCCTGTACGAATAAAAAATATTCCAAAACATGCATCCTGTTTGCAACATGGCACTAAAGTAATAATGCAAAGAATGTAGCAAAGCAATTAACTTTTTGTCCTGAATACAAAGTGCTATGTTTGGGGCAAATTACTGAGTACCACTCGCCATATTTAGAAGCACAGTGGTGGCTGCATCATGTTATGGGTATGCTTGTAATTGTTAAGGACTAGGGAGTTTTTCAGGATAAAAAAAGTGTAATAGAGCTAAGCACAGGCAAAATCCTAAAGGAAAACCTGGTTCAGTCTGCTTTCCACCCGACACTGGGAGATTAGTTCACCTTTCAACAGGACAATAGCCTAAAACACAAGGCCAAATCAACACTGGAGTTGCTTACCAATAAGATAGTGAATGTTATTGAGTGGCCAAGTTACAGTTTTGACTTACATATAGTTTAAAATCTATGGCAAGACTTGAAAATGTTTGTCTAGCAATAATCAACAACAAATTTGACAGAGCTTTAAAAATGTTGAAAAGAATAATGGTCAAATGTTGCACAATCCAGGCGTGGAAAGATCTTAGATATGTACACAGAAAGACTCAAAGCTTTAAACTCTGCAAAAGATTTTACTACAAAGTATTGACTTGGGGTGTGAATACTTATGTAAATTAGATATTTCGGTATTTCATTTTCATTAAATGTACAAAATATATTACAAACACCTTTTCACTTTGTTATTATACGCCATTGTGTATAGATGGGTGAGAAAAAAACAAATTTAAAACATTTTTAAATCAGGCTATTCCAACAAAATGTGGAATATGTCAAAGGGTATGAATACTTTCTGACGGCACTGTATGTAGCTACGGCCCTGTGTATACAAAGACAGCCAGGTCTCACTGGTTCACAGCTCCCAGATTATTTATTGAAAGATCTGTCAATCATTGTAAAGGTGCCCTCCCCTCTCCCGGCACCTTTCACCTACTTCTTTCCACCAGCAGTCCCTCACTCTCTAGTCTCTAAATGCCCAGTAAGCGATGTCATCAAAGGATATATATGGCAGAAGTTGCATGAATTTGATGTTGTAAACAGGCATTTATTTGATTCCAATCGTTAAAACCTGAGGCTGAATCTCACAGAATCTCTTATCGTAAAGGGGAGAATCCATAGGATAGCTTGTAGATATCTATACCAAATGTGCATTTTTATAGATGATGCCACCACATGAACAGAATGCCCTAAAATATGTTTCTATCTGCTTTTCCCACCTCCATATGAGATGCTCAGTCTAAACTATAGCTCATGCTAAACAAACTACTATGAAAGTACACTACTATAAACTGACCCGCACTACTGTTAATAGAAGTAATTAAATTAGCGGTACTCTAGGGACAGATGGTGGTAATAATTACAATTGTAATAAAATATGGGACTTATATAGCACCTAGACCGCGGTGAGGATGGGAGGTACCGCTACAGAGTCAATGTGTGGGGGCATGTCACGTTCCTGACCTTATTTCCTTTGTTTTGTCTTTGTTTAGTTGGTCAGGACGTGAGCTGGGTGGGCATTCTATGTTATGTGTTTCTATGTTGGGTTCATTCAACTAGCCTGATATGGTTCTCAATCAGGGGCAGGTGTTTTACGTTTCCTCTGATTGAGAACCATATTAAGGTAGACTGTTTCTCACTGTTTGTTTGTGGGTGATTGTTCCTGTGTCAGTGTTTGTGCCACACGGGACTGTTTTCGTTCGTTCGTTCGTGTGTTCTTTCCTGATCGTGCGTTCTTGTTTTATGTTCTCAAGTACAGGTCTGTTCACGTCGTTTATTGTTTTGTAGTTTGTTTAAGAGTTTTTTCGTCTTCGTCTTTCTTAAATAAACGTATTCAACCCACGCTGCGTTTTGGTCCGATCCATGCTCCTCTTCAGACGAGGAGAAAGACGAGCGTTACAGGGCACAGGTTAGTCGAGGTAATTGAGGTAATATGTAAATGTAGGTAGAGTTAAAGTGACTATGCATAGATAATAAACAGAGAGTAGCAGCAGCGTAAAAGGGGGGGGACAATGCAAATAGTCTGGGTAGTCATTTGATTAGCTGTTCAGGAATCTTATGGCTTGAAGGTAGAAGCTGTTAAGAAGCGTTTTGGACCAAGACTTGGAGGTCCGGTACTGCTTGCCGTGCGGTAGCAGAGAGAACAGTCGATGACTGGGTGGCTGGAGTCTTTGACCATTTTTAGGGCCTTCCTCTGACACCGCCTGGTATAGAGGTCCTGGATGGCAGAAAGCTTGGCCCCAGTGATGGTGCAGCAGTATAACTTTTTGAGGATCTGAGGACCCATGCCAAATCTTTTCAATCTCCTGAGGGGAATAGGTATTGTCGTGTCCTCTTCACGACTGTCTTGGTGTGTTTGGACCAGGATAGTTTATTGGTGATGTGGACTCCAAGGAACTTGAAGCTCTCAACCTGCTCCACTACAGCCCCGTCGAGGAGAATGGTCCTCCTTTTCCTGTAGTCCACAATCATCTCCTTTGTCTTGATCACATTGAGGGAGAGGTTGTTGTCCTGGCACCACACGGCTAGGTCTCTGACCTCTTCCCTATAGGCTGTCTCATTGTTGTCGGTGATCAGGTCTACCATTGTTGAGTTGGCCGGCAAACTTAATCATGGTGTTGGAGTCGTGGCTGGCCATGCAGTCATGAGTGAACAGGGAGTACAGGAGGGGACTGAGCATGCACCCCTGAGGGGCCCCCTTGTTGAGGATCAGCGTGGCAGATGTGTTGTTACCTACCCTTACCACCTGGGGGTGGCCCGTCAGGAAGTCCAGGATCCAGTTGCAGAGGGAGGT
>NC_036847.1:6398325-6410825 GCF_002910315.2 Salvelinus sp. IW2-2015
CTTTAGGTCCCAGTCCTTAGCTTAGTGATGAGCTTTGAGGGCACTATGGTGTTGAATGCTGCTGTAGTCAATGAATAGCATTTTGTCCAGGTGGGAAAGGGCAGTGTGGAGTGCAATAGAGATTGCATCATCTGTGGATCTGTTGGGCGGTATGCAAATTTGAGTGTGTCTGGGGTTTCTGGATAATGGTGTTGATGTGAGCCATGACCAGCCTTTCAAAGCACTTCATGGCTACAGACGTGAGTGCTACGGGTCGGTAGTCATTTAGGCAGGTTACCTTAGTGTTCTTGGACACAGGGACTATTGTGGTCTGCTTGAAACATGTTGGCATTACAGACTCAGTCAGGGACAGGTTGAAAATGTCAGGGAAAACACCTGCCAGTTCGTTAGCGCATGCTTGAGTACACATCCTGGTAATCCTTCTTGCCCTGCGACCTTGTGAATGTTGAGGATGCCTGGTCATTCTTAAATGTTACTTCCTCACCATATTAGACAAGCAAGCTCTGTTCAAAAAATGCAGAACCAAGAACAGATATAGCCCTTGGTTCACTCCAGACCTGACTGCCCTCGACCAGCACAAAAACATCCTGTGGCGAACTGCAATAGCATCGAAGAGCCCCCGCGATATGCAACTGTTCAGGAAGTCAGGAACCAATACACGCAGTCAGTCAGGAAAGCAAAGGCCAGCTTTTTCAAGCAGAAATTCGCATCCTGTAGCTCTAATTCCAAAAAGTTCTGGATACGAGTGTTAATCTGCTAAATTGTAATTATTCGATTTATTGCCTACCTCATGCCTTTTGCACACATTGTATATAGATTCTCTTTTTTTCTACCATGTTATTGACTTGTTTATTGTTTACTCCATGTGTAACTCTGTGTTGTCTGTTCACACTGCTATGCTTTATCTTGGCCAGGTCGCAGTTGCAAATGAGAACTTGTTCTCAACTAGCCTACCTGGTTAAATAAAGGTGAAATAAAAAAAATAAAAAATAAAAAATAAAAATGTTGACCTGTTTAAAGGTCTTACTCAGAGCGGCTACAGAGAGCGTGACCACACAGTCATCCGGAACAGCTGATGCTCTCATGCATGCTTCAGTGGTGCTTGCCTCGAAGCGAGCATAGAAGTAATTTAGCTCGTCTGGTAAGCTTGTGTCACTGGGCAGCTCGTGGAGGTGCTTCCTTTTGTAGTTTGTAATAGTTTGCAAGTCCTGCCACATCCAACAAGTGTTGAAGCCGGTGTACTGCAATTCGATCTTAGTCCTGTATTGGCGCTTTGCCTGTTTGATGGTTCGTCGGAGGGCATAGCGTTTTTTTTTTATAAGCGTCCGGGTTAGAGTCCCTCTCCTTAAATGGGCAGCTCTACCCTTTAGCTCAGTGCGAATGTTGCCTGTAATCCATGGCTTCTGGTTGGGGTATGTACGTACAGTCACTGTGGGGACGACATCATCGATGCACTTATTGATGAAGCCAGTGACTGATGTGGTGTACTCCTCAATGCCATCGGAAGAATCCCGGAACACATTCCAGTCTGTGCTATCAAAACAGTCCTGTAGCTTAGCAACTGCGTCAGCTGATCACTTCTTTATTGACCGTGTCACTGGTGCTTCCTGCTTTAGCTTTTGCTTGTAAGCAGGAATCGGGAGGATAAAATTATGATCAGATTTGACAAATGGAGGGCAAGGGAGAGCTTTGTACGCATCTCTGTTTGTGGAGTAAAGGTGGTCTAGATTTATTTTACTCTGCTTGCACATTTAACATGCTGGTAGAAATGAGGTAAAATGGATTTAAGTTTCCCTGCATTAAATTATCCGGCCACTAGGAGCGCTGCCTCTGGATGAGCGTTTCCTGTTTGCGTATTGCCTTATACATCTCATTGAGAGATGTTAGTGCCAACATCGGTTTGTGGTGGTAAATAGACAGCTACGAAAAATATAAATAAAAACTCTCTTGGTAAATAGTGTGGTCTACAGCTTATCATGAGATACTCTACCTCGGGCGAGCGAAACCTTGAGACTTCCTTAATATTAGATTTTGTGCACCAGCTGTTGTTTACAAGTATACACATACCACCACCCCTTGTGTTACCGGAGGCGGTGTAAACCCCGCCAGCTGTATGTTATTCATGTCATCGTTCAGCCATGACTCGGTGAAACATAATATATTACAGTTTTCAATGTCCCGTTGGTAGGATATTCGTGATTATAGCTTGTCTATTCTGTTATCCAATGATTGTACATTGGCTAGTAGGACTGATGGTGGAGGCAGATTATCCACTTGCCGTCGAATCCTTACAAGGCACCCCGACCTACATCCCAAATATCTCTGTCTCTTTCTCATGCGAATCACGGGGATTTGGGCCTTGTCAAGTGTCTGAAGTAAATCCTTCATGTCCGACTAGTTAAAGAAAAAGTCTTCATCCAGTATGAGGTGAGTAATCGCTGTCCTGATATCTAGAAGCTCTTTTCGGCCATAAGAGACGGTGTACAAAATAAGTTACAAATAATTCGAAAAAACACACACAATCGCACAATTGGTTAGGAGACCGTAAAACGGCAACCATCTTCTCCGACGCCATTCTTATCAAAAGAATAGCGCAGTGACATGTTGTAGCCTAGCCTATATGACAGGAGCTGTGTGTGTGATGCGAGACAGATTCTCAATACGCCCACAAACAAGGAACATGATCACATCAATAGTGGTGGTTTATAGAAAACTAAAAAGTCTCGTGGTTAAGAGCCTTGGGTCAGAAACTGAAAGGTTGCTGGTTCGAATCCCTGAGCTGACGAGGTGAAAAATATGTAGATGTGCCCTTCTTCACTCTGCTTGCTAAATTACTCAAATGTAAAATGAAACCGGAGGGAGGGTGAGTCTGTTACACTGCAGGCTCCATGGTTTGGTGTGACACCACAGTCCAGATGTTGTGTGGGCCTCTCTGTTTCCAGTGCCAACTCTCTGATGTAGTGGAATCTGTTCCATTTTAGATGGGTTTTATGGGATGAGGGAGCAGGGGGCAAGCACAGGAGCATATAACTCACTGAATGGAGAACATTAGGTTCTATTTTTGTTGAATCTATCACAGTCTCTAGCATAACATACATGTCCGGTTTTACACCTCACATAACATTTCATCCACTGACCTTGGGGGGGCCTCTGGCTCCCAGTAGCGGCAGAACAAGTGCTGTCCATCGGCGTTGACGAAGTGCTTCAGGTCGGCGTAGGAGACACCTTGCGGAGTCCGCCGCGGATCTTCTGGTTCGGGCATGTAGACGCCTAGGACCCACGCTGCAACATAAACAGGGAGAACGGATAGTAGGTCGATGCTGTACAGATATGACAGACCAGCGAAAAGTGACCAAGACATTCATTGTTTGCTATTTTTCAATAATTCTCCGGCTGGCACTCAGCAGAAAGCAACTCAGCGGCTCCAAAGGAATGTTTTCAATTTGATACAGCGACATAAGTCAAGGAACCATAAACCTAGTTCAAATCTCCTCTCCCCAGATGACTGTGGTCACATTCAGCCTCCACTACAACCCCCACCCCCTCCATGCGCCGCAGCTGAGTTTTATGGCAAAGGCAAGTGCAAATGGGTTGCCATATAGGCTATGTTACAGTAACAACAGGCTACAGTGCAGTCAAGGTGAGTGAGTTTTTATAGAACCTTTATTTTAACAGGGAAAACATATTGAGACCTAGGTGTTCTTGTATGATATGTTAGATTAAAGAATAAAGACAGACACAATTGTCAAGTTCAATAGCATTGTTCAAGCATTGTACAACCCCTACATACTGGGTCCAGGGAACAGCCCAGCTAGTTGATTATCTATCAAACTGAACTCCGTAACACTAGGTCTCTTTTACAAACGTGTATATACAACAAAAATGTAAGCCTACACATTATACCCAAACGTATACACATTAAAATACTAAAATACAGTCATGGGAATCACAAATAAAACATCACAAATCAACCAGAAAAACAGTTACATTCCTCCACAAATAAGTCCCCAATCAATACTTAAAATTGCAGAACGGCACAAGAACATCAAGATGAAAATGTATTTTGAATTTTGTTCCGGCAATATAGTGCATTAAAACTAAAAGCAGATTTACCTAGCTCGGTGGAGACCCTAGCAATCTCGAGTTAACCAATCCTGTGAACGGTTAATCAACTCAGGTGTCTATACTTGAACAGCATAGTTAGATAAGACAGAATGTAGGCTAGAATGAATGTCGTGGAAAAGGGTCTGTCAGTAAAAATAGACCGCGCTATTTCCGGAGGTCTAGTTTCAGCTATTGCCTAATAATAACCTACGTCAAGTTTATGTAGGCTTGTGATACCAAATGTACATTTTATCCAATGTGCGCCTTGGAATAGCTTTTGAGTCAATGATGTATTGATGGCAGTGCCACTGATAAAAAATATTGGTAGATAGGGCCTAGATAGATTAAAGTCTCAAGGGACATGATGTGACACTGTCGACTCACACTACCAGCTTTGGCGCTGTCATAAGTGGCGTAAAATAGCCTACAAAGAAACTCTACCTCCATTGTAGCTGTGACAAATATTTAACCAGAAATGACAGAAACCCTTTGATGTTATTTTTGACAGGCTGAATGTGATATTTACATTGGGCCATATGGGTCCCCCGTCCACCTCTGAATATTGTTTCAACAACCATGTTGCTACTTATAACAATGTAACGAAACGTGACATTTTTGTGATGTAATTGGCATTCCCGTCACATTTGTCACATTGTTATAAGGAGCAACATTTTATCTGTTGAAACAGTATTCAGGGGCTGTTAATGTAAGCAATGCATGCAGGACTTGTTTTTTTAATGATGATGAATGTCCAAAAAAAGTTGACCAACCTTATGTCCTGAAAGGTTTGTAAAGTTGCGCTTTCTCACAGACGGCTCTGCCTTCTCCGCGCTCTCTGCTGATGTTGCGTGGCCGCTCGTAGGCTGAAGAATGTAGAGAGGCGTGCGCGAGGAAACATCAATACACACTGACTGAAACCCGTTTCCCAGTGGCGGAGGCACCTTTTAGTACTAGACCTCCTCTTTACCCGCTCTGTCCTTCTGCTGAGCCCCAAATGGGGTCTCCCCSCCCCCCCCCCCCTCTCTCGCTCTCYKWKWCTCATWTKAATTTCTCTCTCTCTCGTTCTCTGTCTATATATATATATTTTTTTGCATCTGTCATTCCGCATGTGTTCTGCATGTCCAGAGCAGAGCTGGTATTAGCTAGAGGTTATGGGAAAACAGATAATGGGTGAATAAAATATATTATGTTTTGCCAGAGGCCCAGAATAAACAGAATGAACATTTGTTGTTAAATGTTCATGTTCAAATACTGGATTTGTCCCGTTTCAATTACAGATTGTTACGGTTGTGCAGCTCTGGAACATTAGTCAGCCTTTTTTCTATGGAAATGGAATGTTCTTTCTTTTTCTCATACACATACACACATGCCTTGCGCAAGCACACACATACACACATAGAGAGAGAGAGAGCGAGAGAGGGAGAGAGACTCCCACGCAGAGAGAGGGGGAAAGAGAAAGAGAAAGTCCTGTTAAGCACCATAGCAATTGATCGCTTGAACACCTCAATGTGGTTGTACAGGTTTTTCTAAGCAGACCCGATACTTCCACCAAGGCATGTCTTTCCAAGATATGCTGAGAAACTTGCGAGCCCTGCATTTTGCATTGACGCTATTATTGTCTTGGTCACCATTATTAGTGAAAGGTACGTTACATAGTCAGAAAACATTAGGGTACATAAAGGAGAAAAGTAAAGTAATTATGATGCCCTGGAATGGTGTACATACATGGGTTTGGATGTGGATATTTTAGTCTAATGCATGGGTAAGGATACGGAAACAGTCTTTTGTAACACTTTCTTGTGACACTGTTCCTTTACGAGATATAGGCAGCATGCATATGGTGTTGACACTCCGAACGAACGCTGCCTTCGGTGGTAGAGCATGAGAAAACAACTTCCCTGTACATCATGCTTCTGCATCCTGATCACAAGCTTTTAGCTACAGTACCAGTCCAAAAGTTTGGACACACCTACTCATTCAAGGGTTTTTCTTTCTTTTTACTTTGTTCTACATTGTGGAATAATAGTGAAGACATCTAAACTAAGAATTAACACATATGGAATCATGTAGTGACCAAAAAAAGTGTTAAACAAATCTAAATATATTTTATATTTGAGATTCTTCAAAGTAGCCACCCTTTTGCCTTGATGACAGCTTTGCACACTTTTGGCATTCTCTCAACCAGCTTCATAATGTAGTCACCTGGAATCTATTTCAATTAACAGGTGTGCCTTGTTAGATGTTAATTTGTGTCATTTCTTTTCTTCTTAATGTGTTTGAGCCAATCAGTTGTGTTGTGTCAAAGTAGGGGTTGTATACAGAAGATAGCCCTATTTGGTAAAAGACCAAGTCCATATTATGGCAAGAACAGCCCAAATAAGCAAAGAGAAATGACAGTCCATCATTACTTTAAGACATGGTCAGTCAATAAGGAACATTTCAAGAAGTTGAAGAAGTTTCTTCAAGTGCAGTCACAAAAACCATCAAGCGTTATAATGAAACTGGCTCTCATGAGGACCGCCACAGGAATGGAAGACCCAGAGTTACATCTGCTGCTGAGGATAAGTTTACTAGAGTTAACTGCACTTTAGATTGCAGCCCAAATAAATGTTTCACAGAGTTCAAATAACAGACATCTCAACATCAACTGTTCAGAGGAGACTGTGTGAATTAGGCCTTCATGGAATTGCTGCAAAGAAACCACTACTAAAGGACACCAATAAGAAGATGAGACTTGCTTGGGCCAAGAAACACGAGCATCGGACATTAGATTGGTGGAAATCTGTCCTTTGGTCTGATGAGTCTAAATTTGAGATTTTTGGTTCCAACTGCCGTGTCTTTGTGAGACACAGAGTAGGTGAACGGATTGTCTCCGCATGTGTGGTTCCCACCGTGAAGCATGGAGGAGGAGGTGTGATGGTGTGTGGGTGCTTTGCTGGCGACAATGTCAGTGATTTATTTAGAATTCAAGGCACACTTAACCAACATGGCTACCACAGAATTCTGCAGCGATACGCCATCCCATCTGGTTTGCGCTTAGTGGGACTATCATTTGTTTTTCAACAGGACAATGACCCAAAGCACACCTCCAGGCTGTGTCAGGGCTATTTGAACAAGAAGGAGAGTGATGGAGTGCTGCATCAGATGACCTGGCCTCTACAATCCCCTGACCTCAACCTAATTGAGATGGTTTGGGATGAGTTGGACAGCAGAGTGAAGGAACAGCAGCCAACAAGTGCTCAGCATATGTGGGAACTCCTTGAAGACGGTTGGAAAAGCATTCCAGGTGAAGCTGGTTGAGAGAATGCCAAGAGTGTGCAAAGCTGTCATCAAGGCAAAGGGTAGCTACTTTGAAAAATCTAAAATATATTTTGATTTGTTTAATCCTTTTTTGGTTACTACATGATTCCGTATGTGTTATTTCATAGCTTTTATGTCTTCACTGTTATTCTACAATGTAGAAAATAGTAAAAATAAAGAAAAGCCTTTGAATGAGTAGGTGTGTTCAAACTTTGACTGGTACTGTACATTAGTAAATTAAAACTACATGACACAGCACATGCAGATAATATTGAACATTCAGTCATTATTTTGATTGACACTATTATGGGCCTTTTTTTATTTGACTACATTTCAAATTCCGTTGACCTTAACAAGGGCCCCAGGACCAGTGGAACAAAATAGTCCCCTCTTTTTGAGAAACCAAAATATTACTTGTTAAACAAAATCTCTTAAAATACATTTTAAAAATATTTATTAACAATTTAAACAATAAATATACAATCCTTTATTTAGCACAGAATATGTAAATATTTTTCAATATAAAAGTTTACCCAAAGGTGTATCTATTTGGTTGTTGGAAAGTCATCGAAGTATATTATTTTGTTTCAATGTACATCGATCTAGGTGTCTCAAGGTTCGTGTGTCTCTTTGTGATACATTGTTTCTTTCTTACTTTCTTTCAGTGTCCAAAAATATGAGTACACAAGTATGAATGTCAAGCATTCTGAACTTGCTAATAAGTACGTCTCACAGGCGGCTGGTGGCCCCTTAATTGGGGAGGACAGGCTCATAGTAATGTCTGGAATTGATTGAATGGAATGGTATCGATACATATAACTACATTTTCCTTGTGTTTTATACCATACCCTCCCCTTAATCAAGGCTGGTTTAGCAGCATCTCATGGGTACTTTTTCTTATGCTGGCCATTAGCCAAATAGCCTATGAACAAAGTGGTTTTAAATGGTCTGCTAAGATTTTTTGCCCTCGTGCTTTGTCACTATTCACTATTCACATACCTGCATATGCTACTTCATTTCACCTTTCGAGTATAGCTGTCGTTTTAAAAAACAGATTGCTTGTTTTCCTACTAATATCAAGCCCTCCATAGGCTACCCTTACCATAGGCCTAGACTACTAAGGCTGGTTCAACAGCAATGCATCTTTTCTTTTTTATCCTTGCCAAGTAGCCTATCCATAAAAGGTGTTTAAATGAGTCCATTGAATTGAAAGTATACTGCACATCCTAAAACATACACACATATGTCTACCTGCGTACTTCATTTTCTCTTGTTCAAGTATCCATCCTCATCTTCAAAGAACCCATCTCCTCAGGTTACCAAAGACGAGCTCCTCCAAACTTATTTCAATTATTCAGTCCTATAATGCAGTATCAACGGTAGGCCTAGGTAATATTTTGCTTATTGAGAACGTGCCTCACACATACGATACAGTTTACTGGAGCCTGGCATTTTTTATTTTAGGAGAAGTGCGATGTGTATAGACATGTAGGCTAGGCTCGTTGAAGCCAATTACAACAATGTTGACTGCCAACACTCCAAAAGGTTATTGAGCAAACACTGGATGTGAGGAACTTGTCTGTCGGCCCTGCATTAAAGACCACAGTTTGTTTAAAGAAAATGGTGATAAATAAAAGAGTGTACCAGTTTCATTTAAGAGATAGATGGTAGGGGTTGAATGGAGCTAAAGGGTGGGACTAACAACAACAAGACAACTCATGTAAAATATACTGTGTGTGTAAAATGTAAATAGGTTCAGAACTTTGGTGAAACAAAACAGTTAAAAATATATGGCAAATAGAAATCAAACTGGATGGACATCCGAAATAGATGAGAGAGGTTGAGGGTAGAGGAAGGACAGGACGAAAAACAAACAAAATATATCTATTGTCAAATAGATTTGTGTCCGTAAAATGTGTACAGTATGGATAAGCTGGAAGTAGACATGATGCAGACAATTACATTGATGGACGCTACAATCTATCTGCAATATTAAAGCTGATCTACCACCTACTGTTGCTATTACTCTTTACTGTAGCCTATACTATTTAATAAACTGTAGTATCAATCCACAATGGACTAGGATGCCACAATGGACCAGGACAAGTATATTCCATGCCTCCAGTTGAATTGTAGTTGATGACAACGCAAAGCCCGTCAATAACCTACAGAACTTCATACAAATGCATGCAGTATTAGGCTATGGAATGTGTTGATTGGCCAGTCATCACACATAAAACTTGTTTGTTAATCAAAACCCAGCCCTTTCGAGCCACCGCCAGCTATTGCACTCACAATTCCGTCTGTGAAAATAGCAAAAGTATTTCTGAACATATATCGCTACCTTACCATTGTGTTAGATTTGATCAAATATTGGTCATCCATGGCTACACTGTGTGGTCCCACAACCTGGTGGCCATCTCCCGTCTGCGTGGCTCCAGCCTCAAGGTCCTGGCTGTGTCCGAGGAGAGCATTGACTTCGACCCAGACCAGAGGGTCTTCATGGAGGGTGACCCCGTCCACAACCTGGTGAAGGAGGTGTCGCTGGGCCTGGGGCGCGTCTGGCACCCTTCTATGGACTCCAACCTGGTCCTCAGCGAGCCCACCCAGCACTTCCACAGGGAGATGCAGAGCTTCAGCTTGGGCATGTAGGCTAGAGCTGCAGCTGCCAGACCGGGCAGCCATCTGGGTCGTGTTCATTAGGCGTCAAACAAAAGAAAACAAGACCTAAACAGGAGGGACCCCACTTCACCAATAAGCAACGCAAATTTTCTGTTACAAAACGTTTTCCATTGAATGACCTAATGAATGCAACCCTGGTCTGGTCTTGCCTGCTGCACATGCTCAGTGTTTGTCTTGGGACCTATAAGGTGGTTAGATCATCATCTCATTTACATACGTTTATCTTTTAATTGTGTTTATTTTCTTCTCTGTAGCATGAACTTATCCTTTGTGCCGTGTTTATCAGTATTGGCTCTATATTTATATCTATCTATATATATCCTGCTTATGATTAGGAGAGTATAGTCGAATATTTGTTTAGTAGCTAAATGAGCGATTGGTGTTGCAAGGAGGCTTTTCTACACAGCTAGCTTAGTTAGTTGTATTGCAAGTTTTCTTTTTTGCTTTGTGTTTTGTCTGTCAGCAAGTGCTGAGTTAAGAGGTTAATCCACCTTGGCTTTTTGCAATGATGGAATCCTGTGTACTTGTTCGTGCAAATTTTTTTAAATGGGAGATTAGTCTTGTAGTCTTCCGGCAGAGGGAGGGACCGTGCTGATGGAGTGTGTGGTTAGGCCCCCCCCCCCCACCCCAGCAAGATCCTGTCTGCTCTTTACTTTTGTGTTTTGGAGATGATATTGTTGCTATGTTACGGGACTAAGATCCTGCTGGTTCTTCTCAACCCAGAGGTGGGATATGATAGGTTTCCACACTGAGTTTCCTACGTTCTGCTGCAGTACTTAAGTCAGGGGTTAGCGTTGCGAGTCGTACGCTGCAGTTTGCTCTCAGAAAAATCCTCTCTCTCAGGTGGGCAAAACATGATTATATGAAGATGATGAGGATGTATATACTATGAAACAATCAGCTAGTCTGTCGGTCTAATGCAGTTTTCTTCACATTTGCCTTGGAAAACCCCTTGTTTTCTAGTATCAGTAGTTTTTGCCATCCAATCTGCCCCTTTTACCATGTGGGGTAAACAAACTTAGTCGTACATTTTTTTATAAGATTACGGTGTTTAAACAATGGCAAAAAGCTACTCCTTGCACATGTTTCTCTTGTTCACAGCTATGTTGGCTGACTCCAGGGCCACAGGAGAGCTGAACGTTGGATGGAGGGAAGCATTTGCTTGCTTGCTTCCAAATCTCAGGATTTTTGCACTTTCAGTAAATGTGTCCATTTGAAGGCTTTCTTTTAATATAAAGCTTTCTGTTGATCTGCGGGCCAGTGTGCGTGGTGGTGTGACTGAATACTGGATACTAATACTGTGGGAAGAGCTCTTCCAACACTACGCATACCAGAAGTTGTTGGTTTTATTTTTCTAGACACGCCTTCTCGTTTCCTCTTAACTTTTAAAAAGGTTAACATCCTCGATGTGCGTCTGTGAAAATACTTTTAATGGCGTTTTCTATCGTGTATTTGACGTTTTAGAGCTCAGAGTAGTAGAGGGAATCTGAGGTTGATTGCTCAGTGGTAGAATGTAAATATGAAGCTAACAACCTTTTTAATGTGTAAAGTTGTCTGCTATCCAGAATTCCCCTTATATATCCATATCTTTTTTTGTTGCTTGTAAAGCTTCGGGAGCCAGTCTTGACTGATAACGCAGTAGTGTGTGGGGCTTTGAATAGGTGACCTGTGGTTGTTCTGTGCTGCTGAGATGTTGGAACATTCTGGAAAAGCGGAGTGTAGGTTTCTCTTGTTCTTGTGTGATTTGTGAAGCTGTCGGTCGGCTATTACTATTTGTAGTGTTCTTCCGTGCCCATAACTTTCATTGGTACTACCAAAGCCAGCCATTTTAGTCAAGGAAGAGAAACACAGTATGCAAAGTTCTGTATATTGAGGGGAAAATAAGTTTGCCTAGAAACAGCTGGCATCGGATGGCAAGGTGTGTGTGTGTGTGTGTGTGATCCATGGTTCAAACAATGTAACGATCAGCCTATGGGATCCACTACTAACCTGTTTAGTTGTGGCAGTAAGATATGAGCCTGCATGCAAGGTTCCACTTGGGTTAAACTTACGTAGTCTATCGACGGTTGATGCATGAGAAGTGATAAAGGAATATTGAAATTATATACATGTTAACAGAGGGATTCTTACGTTTTTTGTTTTGTTTTTAGTACCACACCAAAAAGGATGTAGATAATATTCTATATTTGGAGTTAACTTGTTTATGCTGAACAGGGGTAGTGTAAGACCTTGTTAGAATATGACAAATGCCAGTTAATTGTTACAATGTGTAAAACATCCTAATGCTGTGCCTAAATCCAGTGTAGCTTTTGCTCTTTTTTTTGTGTGTGTTCAGTTCTAGTACAGCATTTCACTACCGTTAAAGCATTTCTGCATTTTCTTGTTGTTGTGGTCCCGTGTGGCTCAGTTGGTAG
>NC_036847.1:6415825-6464685 GCF_002910315.2 Salvelinus sp. IW2-2015
CTTTTTTCTTTTGGCTTTCCTGGCCTCTTTCTTTTCCTTCCTCAATCTCTTGGCCTCCGCTTTCTTCTTTCGGGAGATTCATTTAGTGACGTCAATCCCACGCTGCAGACACAATAGCAAGGGAGTGACATAGCATCTTTTTTTCCATTCCTGCCGTGGAACATGACAGCATAATGGGGGGTGGAGAGAGGAGAGAGGACATCTTAACAATACCTCTCAACCTCTCGATATTCACACAGCAAAATGTAAGAAAAACTGGTCAGGCGTTTCGCTAGTTTGTCAAAGTATGCTTGTGTAGTGCATATTAATTCCTTGTGTAGTGCATAGTAATTGCAGTGTTCTGATTTCTTGGCTCGTATTGAGTAGTGTCATCGTTGTGTCACCTTTGACCTGTGACCTCACCTTGTCCGAGGGTGGCAGGGACCTCAGGGACCTCCTTCAGGCAGTTGATAAGCATTAAAAACCTTGTGGATGGAGCCTCCCGAGTGGCGCAGCGGTCTAAGACACTGCATCGCAGTACAAACTGAGTTGCTACAGATGCTGGTTCGAGACCCGTGCTGGCCGCGACCGGGAGACCCATGAGGCAACGCACAATTGGCCCAGCGTCTTCCGAGTTAGGGGAGGGTTTGGCCGGCCGGGATGTCCTTGTCCCATCGAGCTGTGGCGACTCCTGAGGTGGGCCAGGCGCATGCACGCTGACACCGTCACCAGGTGTATGGTGTTTCCTCCGACACAAAATGTTTTTTTGTGGATGGGTATCATTTGTATGTATAACATGTATAATAGTAATATTTTGTATACAATTATTTAAATTAGCATCGGGCCACTTCTGGGAGGATTCTGGTAAGATACCGGCAAAGTTGACTGAATTCCGGTAGAAGGAAATGGCCTGATGTACTTGGGCTGATTCTGGGCAGTCATTCATTTTGATTCCGGGCCGAGTCCGAGTCCGACACCCAGGTTCCCCTAACCATAAACTTAACCCTTTTCGCTAACCCTAACACAAACCCTTTAACCTAACTCCTAACCCCAACCTTAACCCTAACCTTAACCCCTAACCTAGCTAATGTTAGCCAGCTATCTAACGTTAGCGTTAGCCACCTAGCTAACGTTAGCCACAACAAATAGGAATTCGTAACATATCATACGTTTTGCAATTCGTAACATATAAGGGCTCCCGAGTGGCGCAGCGGTCTAAGGCACTGCATTTCGGTGCTAGAGGTGTCACTACAGACCCTGGTTTGATTCCAGACTGTATCACAATTGGCTGTGATTGGGAGTCCCGTAGGGCGGCGCACAATTGGCCCAGCGTCGTCCGGGTTAGGGTTTGGCCGGGGTAGGCCGTCATTGTAAATAAGGATTTGTTCTTAACTGATTTACCAAGTTAAATAAAGGTTAAATAAAAATCAAATTTGGATGATGGACATCCACAAATGAATACATTCGATACGTAACATATCATACTAAATGGAGTGTCTCAGATTTACATACAGAATAATACGAAATGCTCTGAGACCAAGTTGGCTAAAGATACGATGATATACATCATTACACAGAGTTGCTGTGTCATTACACATCAGATGCTGATTTTGGGTCAATTTTGCATTTTCCCCACTAATGGTAGGATTGGGGGAGGGGAAGCTGATCCTAGATATGTACCTAGGGGATACTTCAACCCGAAGTTAAAGTACACTTAATATACTCCCGAAAATGTAAGTGAAACACCTTCACAGACAGCCCTGGTACCTACAAGTTAAAGATTTCCCATTGATTGAGTGGCCGTATGATTAGAGAGTAACTGAATATGTATTGTATATTTACATATTTATCTTGTTTCCATGGACGCATACCTGATTATAATCGTCCACTGGTCTGTAGATGTCAGTCTCAGGGGCCTGCCCTAGAAGAGGAGTACTTTGGCCTGAAACTGACAAATAGACAGGCATAGGGATTTAACATGTAATTTAGCACAGTAAGTGGAGCAGATGAGACATTGAGTCCCTTTAAATCTGTTAAAATGACTATATGAATGATTTAATGATGAGGGGGGGAGGTGTGAATTAAAATGAGTAGTGTTGGATGTTCGTGGTTAGGTGGAGTCTGTCAGAGATAGAGTGGAGTTAATGTGGGCTGTAGTTTATAGTGGTTGGGAATACGTGTGCGCGTCTGTATCTGCGTGCGGACGTGCGTGAGTGATTGTGTGTGATTGTGAGTGATTGTGTGTGATTGTGTGCTCACAGCTGGGTCCTGAAGATGACCGTGAGCATCGAGAAGGCAATGGAGGCTGCCAGGCATAGGTCAGGTTTGAAGAGCACGGTCAGAACCAGAGTGGTCATCCACACCAGCTAGGGAGAGAGGGAAGGGGACAGACAGAGGAAAACAAACACCAGTTAACACACATCTTCCTCCCTCACGCTCTCACTTTAACCCTGAGACTTCTGTTTCTAGTATGCCCTCTTAGAAAAAAGGGTTCCTGGTAGAACCCTTTTTGGAAAGGGTTCTATATGGAACCCCAAAAAGTTCTAACTTGAACCAAGAAGGGTTCTTCAAAGGATTCTCATATAGGGACATCCGAAGAACCCTTTTAGGTTCTAGAAAGCACCTTTTTTTCTAAGAGTGTGGGAATGAAGGCTTTTCCATGCGAGAAATTGCCAAGAAACTGAAGATCTCGTACAACGCTGTGTACTACTCCCTTCACAGAACAGCGCAAACTGGCTCTAACCAGAATGGAAAGAGAAGTGGGAGACCCCGGTGCACAACTGAGCAAGAGGACAAGTACATCTAGTTTGAGAAACAGACGCCTCACAAGTCCTCAACTGGCAGCTTCATTAAATAGTACCCGCAAAACACCAGTCTCAACGTCAACAGTGACGAGCGACTCCGGGATGCTGACCTTCTAGGCACCTCCCCCATAAGCATTTCTGTCTCTTCTATATATGTTATATCCTTGTATTGCTACTGCTGTATCATCAAATGAATGATCTAAGTGAGTCTCAGAAATGGCTAATATATGAATGTTATCTGATGTTAGCAAGTTATTGATTTCATGAACCTTATTTCTAAGGCTACATAAATTAATATGGGCTATTTTCAGTCTTTTCCTGGGTAGCTTATTAGAGATAGACATAATATGGAAAAGAGCAAGCAGAGCAAGGTAAAAAATATACATTCAGCAGTCCATTAATCAGTTGGTGTAAGTGTGTGTGCTGCCCATAGGCTTGGCTCTCTCATCCCTTCCAGGCATTTGGGAGAGAGGGTGTGGTCTATGTGGTTGTGTATCTATGTGGTTGTGTAGGTATGTGGTTGCATATCTATGTGGGTGCGTATCTATGTGGTTGTGTAGGTATGTGGTTGCATATCTATGTGGGTGCGTATCTATGTGGTTGCGTAGGTATGTGGTTGCATATCTATGTGGGTGCGTATCTATGTGGTTGTGTATCTATGTGATTGAGTATCTCTGTGTGTACAGTATAATACTCTTCTCCTCACCAAGAGGGGATCTCTCCCACCACTTCCACTTCATACTCCCCCTCAAGGTTGACCTGCCAGGAGAACACAGTGACGTTCGTATGACGGTGTTACGGGGCAAAATTAACGGTACAACACAAAAATAAATTACCAATTTTAGTAAAAAAAAATCGGTTTCTTAACAGGAAAACATACGGTATGATTAATAAGCCATGGGCACCGACCAACACGGACTAACGCACATCACATACGGGAACGGTTTTAACAAACAAACGAGCACGATGTGTATGTTACGGAGTAAGACCGGTCACCGACCTGCGACGGATGACCACGGACGGAGAACGGCACGGAACGGTACAGATCTAGATCAGATACAGACACGACAGACAGACAGACAGACAGACAGACAGACAGACAGACAGACAGACAAGAGCAGACAGACAGACAGACAGACAGGACAGACAGACAGACAGACAGACAGACAGACAGACAGACAGAGACAGACAGACAGACAGACAGACAGACAGACAGACAGACAGACAGACAGGACAGCAATGACTGAACCCACAGAAGAAATGGACAAAATAATGTTTGGGCTGTATTTCTTTTTACGGAAAAAGTTTTGTTCTCTACTCCACTTCGTCATTTTCCTTGTGCTTTCTCACACCAAATTTCTCCCCCATCTTCATTTGGTCTAATTTTCAGGGTGGAACATAGTAATCTATTGTCCTCTGTTGGGTGTAAGAGTGGGATTGTGACTCACCGCCAGCAGCTCTACAGGAATGGGTACTGACAGTTTTTTTCCCAGCTGGGTGTTGAGCTCCTTGATGATGAGGCCAACGATTGACACCAGGCTCACCACCAGGGTACCCAGAAGGATTTCCAATCACACGGTCATTGACAGTGTTTTTCACCTGGTTGCTGTCAACATTGTAGCCATATTTTAGGGCAAAGATTTGTCCGAGAGAGATGGCAATGCCGCAGCCAACCACAGACAGAGCGAGGGCATCATTTAAACCTGACCAAACAGAGAGGCTGTAGGCAGGACAAGGGGGCTGTAGACTGGGGAAGAGAAACAAGCATACAGTTGAAGTCGGAAGTTAACATACACCTTAGCCAAATACATTTAAACTCCGTTTTTCACAATTCCTGACATTTAATCCAAGTAAAAATTATCTGTCTTTGGTCAGTTAGATCACCACTTTATTTTAAGAATGTGAAATGTCAGAATAATAGTAGAGAGAATGATTTATTTCAGCTTTTATTTCTTTCATCACATTCCCAGTGGGTCAGAAGTTTACATCACTCAATTTATATTGGTAGCATTGCCTTTAAATTGTTTAACTTGGGTCAAATGTTTTTTGGTAGCCATCCACAAGCTTCCCACAATAAGTTTGGTGAATTTTGGCCCATTCCTCTGACAGAGCTGGTGAACTGAGTCAGGTTTGTAGGCATCCTGCTCGCACACACTTTTTCAGTTCTGCACACAAATTGTCTATAGGATTGAGGTCAGGGCTTTGTGATGGCCACTCCAATACCTTGACTTGTTGTCCTTAAGCCATTTTGCCACAACTTTGGAAGTATGCTTGGGGTCATTGTCCATTTGGAAGACCATTTGCGACCAAGCTTTAACTTCCTGACTGATGTCTTGAGATGTTGCTTCAATATATCCACATAATTTTCCTCCCTCATGATGCCATCTGTTTTGTGAAGTGCACCAGTCCCTCCTGCAGCAAAGCACCTCCACAACATGATGCTGCCACCCTCGTGCTTCACGGTTGCTTCACTTTCGGCTTGCAAGCATCCCCCTTTTTCTCCAAACATAACCATGGTCATTATGGCCAAACAGTTCTATTTTTGTTTCATCAGACCAGAGGACATTTCTCAAAAAGTACAATCTTTGTCCACATCTGCAGATGCAAACCGTAGTCTGGCTTTTTTATGGCGGTTTTGGAGCAGTGGCTTCTTCCTGCTGAGCGGCCTTTCAGGTTATGTCAATATAGGACTCGTTTTACTGTGGATATAGATACTTTGTTTACATGTTTCCTCCAGCATCTTCACAAGGTCCTTTGCTGTTGTTCTGGGATTGATTGCACTTTTCACACCAAAGTACGTTCATCTCTAGGAGACAGAACGCGTCTCCTTCCTGAGCGGTATGACGGCTGCGTGGTCCCATGGTGTATTACTTGCGTACTATTGTTTGTACAGATGAACGTGGTACCTTCACGTTTGGAAATTGCTCCCAAGGATGAGCCAGACTTTGGAGGTCTACATTTTTTTTTCTGAGGCTTGGTTGATTTTCTTTGATTTCCCATGATGTCGAGCAAATAGGCACTGAGTTGAAGGTAGGCCTTGAAATACATCCACAGGTACACCTCCAATTGACTCGTATGATGTCAATTAGCCTATCAGAAGCTTCTAAAGCCATGACATAATTTCTGGAATTTTCCAAGCTGTTTAAAGGCACAGTCAATTTAGTGTATGTAAACTCTGACCCACTGGAATTGTGATACAGTGAATTATAAGTGAAATAATATGTCTGTAAACAATTGTTGGAAAAATGCACAAAGTAGATGTCCTAACCGACTTGCCAAAACTACAGTTTATTAACAAGAATTTGTGGAGTGATTGAAAAGTGAGTTTTAATGACTCCAACCTAAGTGTATGTAAACTTCCGACTTCACTGTAGATATCTTTGTGTGATCATGATGTTGTGTACTGTAGTTTGGTGGTTGTGTAGCTAGGTATATGTCCTCTGTGTGAGTGTTGTTAGTTAGACTATGTGACTGAGTATCTGGATGTTATGGCTGTGATACTTTGTGGTTATGCATTTGTGATTGCATCTATTGTGGTTGCGTAGGTATGTGGTTGCATATCTATGTGGGTGCGTATCTATGTGGTTGTGTATCTATGGGTTGAGTATCTCTGTGACAGTATAATACCTTCTCCTCACCAAGAGGGGATCTCTCCCACCACTTCCACCTTCATCCTAAGGTTGACCTGCCAGGAGAACACAGTGACGTTGTGATCTGACGACCGACAGACAGACAGACAGACAGACAGACAGACAGACAGACAGACAGACAGACAGACAGACAGACAGACGTCAATGACTGAACCCAGAGAAGAAATGGACAAAATAATGTTTGGGCTGTATTTCTTTGTTTTACGGAAAAAGGTTTTTAGCCCTACTCCACTTCGTCATCCATTGTTTGTGCACACACCAATTTTCTCTCCCTGCCATTCATTTGGTCTAATTTTCAGGGTGGGAACTACAGTAATCTATTGTCCTCTGTTGGGTGTAGGAGGAGTGGGATTGTGACTCACCACTAGCAGCTCTACAGGGAATGGGTACTGACAGTTTTTTCCCCAGCTAGGTGTTGAGCTCCTTGACAATGATGAGGCCAACGATTGACACCAGGCTCACCACCAGGGTACCTATGTTGGTTTCTAGCAATAGATAGCGCACCTCTATCACTGTCTAGAGAGAGAGAGAGATATGGTGATGGGGGGGTGTATTTCCTTCACCCATAGAGGGCACAACATCAGTGTGTCGAAACCTTGGGACTATAAGGTTCTATCTGTGTAAAAAAGCATAGTTCTGAGATATTTTGAGCATTACATTTTTCACATCCCAGATATCAGAATTGTTTTGTAATGAGTTCTTCTTTCATAACCACAGGGGTGCAATTGAAGGTAGAACCTTATGGCTCTGAAATGTCAATCTGGGTTCAGCCATAAGATCCTACCTGCCACAGAATGTTAAAATGTTTTCAATTTCAATATAAAAGCACAGACATTTAACGATTATAATAAAGAGAATACCCTTCCTTCTTTTGAATCACATCATCAAATATATGACAAATACAGCACATCCTTTGCATAACTAGCTTAGCTCTGGATGAGAAACTGATGTATTTTTCTGGTCTCTGACACACAAAGTCAGTAAACTACTTGCTCGTTGTTGTCAACGCTGTGGGTAACTGGTGAAAGGAGTCAGGCGCAGGAGAGCTGAGATGCGTGGACAAGGTATTTAATAAAGAAAACACCAGCACAAACACAATACTATGGTGCAGGAAAAAAATACCGGTACCACGAATAAACGGGCGTAACAACAAAACCCGGCAACAATAATACCAACCGTCAGATACAGCCTTACAATAAAACAAACACGCACACAAACATGGGGGGAACCAGAGGGTTAAATAATGAACATGTAATGGGGGGCATTGAAACCAGGTGTGTAGAAAACAGACAAACAAATGGAAAATGAAAAGTGGATCGGTGATGGCTAGAAGGCCGGTGACGTCGACCGCCGAACGTCGCCCGAACAAGGAGAGGGACCGACTTCGGCGGAAGTCGTGACAGTTGTCAATACAATGTGGTAAATTTGTAATTTTGGGGAAAATCCCTTTCCATGGAGGTTTTCGTATTGGTATAGAACAAGACAAAAACAGCAATGCCTCTCCTAAGGGCCTTAAACATGCTTTAAGGCACCTGTATTTATTTGTTTTAACCATAAAGAGCTTACATTATGGCCATTCTTCTGAAAAAGTGGTTTAAAAACAAGGACCAGAACCTATGACATGAATAATCAAGGGCTTGGGTCTATAAGGTTCTACGTACATAATGTATAGCTTTGAGATACTGAGTATTTTTCAAGTCAGAACAGTTAAGTGATGTCTTCCTCTTTCATGACTCAACAAGTATATCACCTTACAATTGCTTTTGATTGACAACCCAGCATTGTGTGATTGGATTGCAGATAGAACTTTATAGCACCAAGTTAAAAGGTATCTATCTGCACAGGCAAAACGTTCCGATTTTTCATTTTCTTCGTCGTAAAAGGTACTTTTTCAAGCATCTGCCATATGACACATGTAAATGATCACCTAAAGATCAACTAACTTTGGACCAAAATGTCAGATAGAACCCAAGGTCACAATGTGTGTCTTCCTATGTGTGTCTATTGTACAAAGATCAGGGAGAATGGTTCGCTGTAGCGTTTCGGACTGATACCAAATGTGTACTTGAGCTGAGAGACGATGAAGTGGATGGCTTCTCCGATGGTGTACCCTCTGACCACGTGCTAAGACAGGTAGGTCACCACATAGCCGAACTGAACCAGCCCCCAGGAGCATCTACACACACAAGCTGAACCAGCTCCACACACACAAACACACGGGAGAAGCTGTCATACAGTCACTGCTAATGTAACACAGGTACTGTAGTTCAGAGATGAGTAGTGATGAGTAACCTTGCCTGAGACCTAAAGACTTGGCTGAGAGAGTTAATGCAGAGGCTTTAGCTCAGTAGGCAAACACAGTCTTGTGACATTCAGTTGACGCTCGGTTACAATTACCTGGAAGAGGCCGAACATATGGCAGCTGCCACTTTTACCCGCTCCGCGACTCGAGCAAAAACATCCACCATACTCTCATTGGTGGCATTGTCCCACATCATGAAGTTAGAATCTGTAGCCAAGCGATCTGTCACGCCGGCTATCATCGCTCATCACTGCATATGTACCTAAGAGAGAGAGGCTACATGTAGGGTTTTATAATTTATGAAGTAGTTAGTTTGAAATGAATGGTCTACAAAAAAGGTTATCTAGAACCTAAAAGCGCTACGATGAAACTGGCACTCATGAGGACAGCCACAGGAAAGGAAGACCCAGAGTTACCTCTGCTGCACAGGATAAGTTCATTAGAGTTACCAGCCTCAGAAATTGCAGCCCAAATAAATGCTTCACAGAGTTCAAGTAACAGACACATCTCAACATCAACTGTTCAGAGGAGACTGTGTGAATCAGGCCTGCATGGTCAAATTGCTGCAAAGATAAAACTACTAAAGGACACCAATAACAAGAAGAGACTTGCTTGGGCCAAGAAACACGAGCAATGAACATTAGACTGGTGGAAATCTGTCCTTTGGTCTGATGGGTCCAAATTTGAGATTTTTGGTTCCAACCACCGTGTCTTTGTGAGACGCAGAGTAGCTGAACGGATGATCTCTACATGTGTGGTTCCCACCGTGAAGCATGGAGGAGGAGGTGTGGATGATGCTTTGCTGATGACACTGTCATTGATTTATTTAGAATTCAAGGCACACTTAACCAGCATGGATGCCACAGTATTCTGCAGCGATACGCCATCCCATCTGGTTTGTGCTTAGTGGGACTATCATTTGTTTTTCAACAGAACAATGACCCAAAACACACCTCTAGGCTGTGTCAAGGCTATTTGACCAAGAAGGAGAGTGATGGAGTGCTGCATCAGATGACCTGGCCTCCACATCACCCGACCTCAACCCAATTGAGATGGTTTGGAATGAGTTGGACCGCAGTGAATGAAAAGCAGCCCAAAGGTGCTCAGCATATGTGGGAACTCTTTCAAGACTGTTGGAAAAGCATACCAGGTGAAGCTGGTTGAGAGAATGCCAAGAGTGTGCAAAGCTGTCATCAAGGCAAAGGGTGGCTACTTTGAAGAATCTAAAATATATTTTGATTTGTTTAACACTTTTTTGGTTACTACATGATTCCATATGTGTTATTTCATAGTTTTGATGTCTTTACTACTATTCTACAATGTATAAAATAGTCAAAATAAAGAATAATCCTTGAGTGAGTAGGTGTGTCCAAACTTTTGACTGGTTCTGTAGGTTATTTTTGTTGTATTCAAGGTTAACGTTACCTTACCTCATTGACTCTCTGAGCTTTTCAGAGACAGGGAACTTGTCCACTTTTTTCCCCTTTATCCAGCTCCTCTCTGTGTGTGCGATAGCCCACACGCCTTCTCTCCTCCATAGTTGGGCCTGTGTGACCCGCTAGAGTCCCCGTCTGTGTCGAGGTCACCTCTGATACTTCCTTCAACCTTATATATATCAACTCTCTCCCTGTGCTCTGATGTGTTGTGACCTTATGACTTAAATGTCTTATGTCTCAACAGAAACTGGCTTCAGGTTGATCCTCGATGATCAGCAGTAATATCCCACTTGATGTAGCTTCAACTTGTGGAAAGATGTTCCTCTCCTTCAAGGTCAGTCTACTGCAGGTCTGTACATCAGTTTTCAGGATGTCCAAATATGGTAACCCAAATACTTGATGAATCTGTGTCCAAAGTGTCTGAGTCTTTGTATGAGTTAGAGAGGGGTCATTCTTCCGTTATTAATCCGGTTGAGATCCTCTGTTCATAGAAAGTCCTCTGGTTTCCCCCTTAACTTCCTCTGTCACGGAGTATTCCCTTTTGTCCAAGTATCTTCTGACAGCAGAATTTGAACGAAGACAAAACACAGATAGACTCTTGCAGGTGGGGAGGAGGAGAGCAAAGTCCCAATCAATCACTTTATCCCAGTCGAGATGGACAGACAGGTGTGCTGTTGACGCTACAAGTCAGTGAGACAGTAGGCCTTTAGAAATAGGTGTCTGAGGAGTCTTATCTGGGCCTGGTTAGAGAGAGGACATAATTCAGTTAAGTCAGGGATATTACGCTTGTTTTTGATTACCCTGCGTGGATGGTGTATGGCCTGGTTGTGTGGAAAAACAGATATGGCTGCAATAATGATACTAGGGGACCATGAGGGAAAAATAATGAACCTGTTGTGTTGGAGTTTGTTGGTTATTCTAATGTTTTGAACCAAACTTCCATTGAAACATTTTTTTTTTATAGGGGTCAAAGAAAATACCCCTGGTTGACCTTTGACCTCCAGTTCACCCCTCTTGCAGAGCCGTTATATAAACCATGTCTTTATTTATGGTCTCTGCTAGACTTATTATATACAGTATAGGCAGTTATTCTGTCCCTCCATTTGCACTTAAGTTAAACTATGGGCTGTACTATTGTACTCTTTTCTTCTGATATGCAGTAGATATTTAACATGTATTCATATTTAATAGTAATTTAATCTCCTCTGAAGCTTGATGATATATGTTTTAACGGTATTACTTTCCTCGGTATTCAAGGGTCCACATCGAGTTTAATAGAAGTGTTGTCCGCACAGCTTCTCTTGGGAAAAGAATGATAGGTAGTCAAACAGGGGGGTGTTGCACCTGTCAATCATTCAAATGTAATCCATCGCCATGGAAACTGCAAGAGCTTCATGTTTTAGTGGAGCTGCAGACAGAGTAAGCTTACAAAGATTTGACATGGCGAAACACAACGATACAGTATGGTTATAATGAAAAAGAATAAACCATTCTGTGTGCAACAAAGAATTGAACCCAAGATGTCATATTGCTCCGATAAAAGCTTTTATAGGAGACGACTTCTGTTTCCATTTCTTCTAAAACACACAGCGGAATGAAAGACCTGGCAGTATGGTCTCGTAGTTCACAACAGAACCGTAGTAGGCTATCAGCATGTGGATTGAAGTCATAACCTGTACATCCTGTCACTGACCGAGGTTGAGAAAAGCATCCAAATGTACCCTCCTGAATGACATTTCATTTGTGCCCTCCTGAACTACATTGTCACAAGAGTGCGAGTCAGTCAGTCATGATTTATTTCTGTGTAGCACAACCCCACCCAGGCAATGCCAGTAGTACAGTTGGACTGCAATAGAAATTGAAACGATGACACAAAGAACGAATGACAGTCAATTCTGAAGGAGTGTTCTCTCTGCTGCCACACGGCAAGCGGTGACGGAGCGCCAAGGCTAGGTCCAGGAGGCTTCTAAACAGCTTCTACCCCCAAGCCATAAGACTCCTGAACATCTAGTCAAATGGCTACCCAGACTATTTGCATTGTCCCCCCCGCCTCTCCCCACCACCGCCACTCTCTGTTGTCATCTATGCATAGTCACTTTAATTAACTCTACCTACATGTACATACTACCTTACTAACTGGTGCCCCCGCACATTGACTCTGTACCGGCACCCCCCTGTATATATTGTTATTTTTTACTGCTGCTCTTTAATTACTTTTATCTCGTATTTTCTGAAACTGCACTGTTGGTTAGGGGCTCGTAAGCAAGCATTTCACTGTAAGGTCTACAGCTGTTGTATTTGGCGCATGTGACCTAAACAATTTGATTTGATTGACATCAGCCGAGCTCACCCATTTCCTATGAGTGTCTGCTCTCATTGGAGGAGGTGCAGGAGAGACACCCAACCATTAAACCCACACAGACACCTCTAATCATGGAGCAGGGGGGGTTAGACCTGGACATGTTTTAGAGATTGGAAGACAGGCACACAGAGGCAGACAGACAGACCGACAGAGGCAGACAGACAGATGGACGGACTCCGGCTGGCTCCAATCCCTCTGCTGTCTTTTCATAGCTCAAAAGAAGACGTTGAACCACAGCGTTGGCGATGGAGCTCAAAGGAAAGCATTTTCATAGTCCTATCGCCGACGCCAGCTTGAGCTGGGAGTTCAGTCTACTGCATATTCTGATTGAGGCAGGAATTCCACAGTGGCATTTTCCCATCCCCTCCATGAGCTGCAGGCTGCACATCAACACTCACTCAGCTCTGTGTTGTGGTCCTGTAGGAGCAAAAGAACAACATCGATGCAGAGGTAGACAACAATCACAAAGCAGACAGACTAATTCTAACAGACACACTGGGAGACATAGGACACGAGGTAGCAATGCCAGTAGCAACGCATATAGAAAGAGTGAACATATTCACAGCCAGGGGAGGCGATATCTGGCAGTGTTGGACAGCGTGGTGCACTGACGGGAAGAGGCAGGACCTGGGCAGAGTGTTTGGGACGAAGCCCTGGGCCTGCAGCTTGATCACCAGCCTGTCTACAGGACACAGGTAACACACAAGCACATTACCCTACAATCTGAAACTGTCAAGCACATTACCCTACAATCTGAAACTGTTAAGCACATTACCCTACAATCTGAAACTGACATGCACATTACCCTACAATCTGAAACTGTCAAGCACATTACCCTACAATCTGAAACTGACATGCACAATACCCTACAGTCTGAAACTGACATGCACATTACCCTACAATCTGAAACTGACATGCACATTACCCTACAATCTGAAACTGACATGCACATTACCCTACAATCTGAAATGGACATGCACATTACCCTACAATCTGAAACTGACATGCACATTACCCTACAATCTGAAACGGACATGCACATTACCCTACAATCTGAAACGGACATGCACATTACCCTACAATCTTAAACGGACATGCACATTACCCTACAATCTGAAACTGACATGCACATTACCCTACAATCTTAAACGGACATGCACATTACCCTACAATCTTAAACGGACATGCACATTACCCTACAATCTGAAACTGACAAGCACATTACCCTACAATCTGAAACTGATTTATAAAGCAACTGCAGCTGCCATCACATCTTACACCAAAAACAGTACAATCAATGTCCTGAGAGGTATAAGACCAATGTCCAGTGCCGAATTTCACAATACGAAATACACAGTTGAAGTCGGAAGTTTATGTACACTTAGGTTGGAGTCATTAAAACTTGTTTTTCAACCACTCCACAAATTTCTTGTTAACAAACTATAGTTTTGGCAAGTCGGTTAGGACATCTACTTTGTGCATGACACAAGTAATTTTTACAACAGTTGTTTACAGACAAATTATTTCACTTATCATTCACTGTATCACAATTCCTGTGGGTCAGAAGTTTACATACACTAAGTTGACTGTGCCTTTAAACAGCTTGGAAAAAGTTCCAGAAAATATGTAATGGGCTTTAGAAGCTTCTGATAATTTGAGTCAATTGGAGTGTACCTGTGGATGTATTCAAGGCCAACTTTAAAACTCAGTGCCTCTTTGCTTGACATCATGGGAATATCAAAAGAAATCAGCCAAGACCTCAGAAAACAAATTGTAGACCTCCACAAGTCTGGTTCATCTTTGGGAGCAATTTCCAAACGCCTGAAGGTCCACGTTCATCTGTACAAACAATAGTATTCAAGTATAAATACCATGTGACCACACAGCCGTCATACCTCTCAGGAAGGAGACACGTTCTGTCTCTTAGAGATGAACGTACTTTGTTGCGAAAAGTGCAAATCAATCCCAGAACAACAGCAAAGGACTTGTGAAGATGCTGGAGGAAACAGGTACAAAAGTATCTATATCCACGGTAAAACGACGAGTCCTATATTGACATAACTTGAAAGGCCGCTCAGCAAGGAAGAAGCAACTGCTCCAAAACCGCCATAAAAAAGCCAGACTACGGTTTGCACTGCACATGGGGACAAAGATCGTACTTTTTGGAGAAATGTCCTCTGGTCTGATGAAACAAAAATATAACGGTTTGGCCATAATGACCATCGTTATGTTTGGAGGAAAAAGGGGGATGCTTGCAAGCCGAAGAACACCATCCCAACCATGAAGCACAGGGGTGGCAGCATCATATTGTGGGGGTGCTTTGCTGCAGGGGGACTGATGCACTTCACAAAATAGATGGCATCATGAGGGAGGAAAATTATGTGGATTTATTGAAGCAACATCTCAAGACATCAGTCAGGAAGTTAAAGCTTGGTCGCAAATGGGTCTTCCAAATGGACAATGACCCCAAGCATACTTCCAAAGTTGTGGCAAAATGGCTTAAGGACAACAAAGTCAAAGTATTGAGTGGCCATCACAAAAGCCCTGACCTCAATCCTATAGAAAATGTGTGGGCAGAACTGAAAAAGCATGCGCGAGCAAGGAGGCCTACAAACATGACTCAGTTACACCAGCTCTGTCAGGAGGAATGGGCCAAAATTCACCCAACTTATTGTGGGAAGCTTGTGGAAGGCTACCCGAAACTTTTTTGACACCAAGTTAAACAATTTAAAGGCAATGCTACCAAATACTAATTGAGTGTATGTAAACTTCTGACCCACTGGGAATGTGATGAAAGAAATAAAAGCTGAAATAAATCATTCTCTCTACTAGTATTCTGACATTTCACATTCTTAAAATAAGGTGGTGATCCTAACTGACCTGAGACAGGGAATTTTACTTGGATTAAATGTCAGGAATTGTGAAAAACTGAGTTTAAATGTATTTGGCTAAGGTGTATATAAACTTCCGACTTCAACTGTATATGTTAGAGTACATCAATCAATGTTTTGAGGGTAGACATGGGAGTTTCATAAGTAGGTGAGGTTGTTATGGCAGTAGCAGGAAGTTTGAGGGGAATTTACCTGGGCAAGCAGCCAGAAACACACTGACCCCCTGCTCCTTCAATTCCCCCACAACCTGCCGCAATGGAAAAACACAGTGTGTTACACAGCACAGTATGGACTATCTCTTGTTCCCTTTCCCTGTCTCATACTCGCTGTTATTTGGTTCAGGTAATGACTGTTTGGGCTCACCTTACATAGTGCTTTGATTGACATAGAGTCCATGAAGAGGACTGAGCTAAACTCTAGCACCAGACAGTGCCTTGCGCCTGACATTTGAGGTAAGGGCTGGTTCTCAATGAGGGCTGCATTCTCCAGTTGGACACGCTGCACAGACTGTTTGCACAAAAACACACACCCACACACACTTGCTAATGTTCGTAGACTTTCACATTGCATGAGTTACAGCTGTCAACCTACAGTAAGTACGTGAAGGAATGCACAACGATGCAGAAACAAACAGTGGAATGCGGTGGTTCTGGGTTGAGTTGTAGTTCATGCTATATTGTCTGGGTTGAGTTGTAGTTTACGTCTCATAGCATGTAGCCTACCTACCTTTCTGAGAGAGCTGAAGAACAGCTCAGCATTTGCAAAGTACAGAGGGTTGGAGCAGGAGAATACAGAAACTCCAGGGATCGGACTGGCCTGTGAAACACAGAGCAGGCCAGGGTGTTGTTCATCAGCCGCACAGCAGGGACTGGTTAGTTAGTTCAGGTGAAAGGTTTCTCAATGGCTATCCTAAAGGTTACCTCAGCATAGAGACGTAGGTCCCTGTAGCAGTCCGTCCCAGGAATATGACCCAGCACTGCACTGTGGGAGCTGAGAGAGAGATAAAGAGACAGACGGACAGACAGACAGACATAATACAAAAAGACAAAATGAGAGAGAACAGACATGAATGACTACCATAGGTGTTATGCGAATCCCATAACATGCACGCCACCTAACGAGTGACCGACACACTCACAGTTGAGTCCTGTAGACGACAGTGATCAGAGAGAGGGCCAGAGCAGCAGCCAGGCCAAGATCCAGGTTGAAAATCAGGGTGAAGATCAGGGTGAACACCCACACCAGCTGTAGGGAGAGAGGGGAGAGGGACACAGGAAAGGCCCTGGATTAGAGGCCTATCTGGGGTGATCAGTGATGGATCATCAGAATGACTGAAGGCATACGGAATGGATGATGGATGTTATATGGAGGCTGACGTACCAGGTCCAAACGGTCAGATGCCCAGAGCACTGGGACTTCCCGAAACTGACCCAGAATCCCTTGCAGATTTACCACAATGACCACTGCTAACACTGCCTGTAACACACACACACACACACACACACACACACACACAGAGACAGAGCAACAAGTATAAACACTTACAAACACGAAGGCAGAGAATGAAACAGAAGCATATGAACACCAAAACAAACAAATTAACGCAAACACAGTCAAAACATCTGATTTCAGTGTTAGAGAAGGGATTGTAGAAGGTGTTATAAATGACTTGAGTACTATTGGCAGCTGCTCAAAGAGATGTCCAATCTTCAGCAAGATGGTGAGCATCATCAGAGCAGAGAGAAGGCCAGCCGCCTGTGGACAGGAGGAGCGAGGGGGAGAGATTAGAGAGGAGAGAGCAAAAGAGAGGGAGATACATATAAGTGAGGGAAGATGTGAGATTAAGACTTTACCCCGTGTCGGTGTTTAGCACACAGCCAACTATGGACTACATATTCCCCACGGCAGACCAGGGTTCAATTCCAGAGTCAGACTTTACATTTCTGTATCTGTATCAATACTACAGTATGTCTATCACAGAGAACAAATCCATTCTCCTTGAAGATGTGTATATCTCTGCCATTTCCTGGTTGCAAAAATGTGAATACTTCGCCCAATTTCAGTTTATGTGACAAAACAAGCAAGTATATAGTGTAGAGAATCATTTTAACATCTAAACTGCTGGGAAATATCTTTTCCATAACCAAAACACTTTGTATTTTTCAGCTGTTTGAAGCTGGTCTATAACAACGAAAGTAAAAGATGCAAAAACATAGAAACGGGAAGCATAGAAATCGTGCACATTGAACAGATCTGCCACTTCTTCGACTTCCTTTCAATGAGAATGACATACAAAAGTATGTGGACACCCCTCTCAAATTAGTGGATTTGGCTATTTCAGCCACACTCGTTACTGACAAAAGTATGTGGACACCCCTCTCAAATTAGTGGATTTGGCTATTTCAGCCACACTCATTACTGACAGATTTATAAAATATAGCACACAACCATGCAATCTCCATAGACAAACATTGGCAGTGGAATGGCCTTACTGAAGAGCTCAGTGACATTCAACACGACACCATCATAGGATGCCACTTTTCCAACAAGTCAGTTCATCAAATTTCTACCCTGCTAGAGCTGCCCCGGTCAACTGTAAGGGCTGTTATTGTGAAGTTGAAACGTCTAGGAGTAACAAAAGCTCAGCCGCGAAGTGGTAGGTCACACAAGCCCAAAATCACCATGCACAATGCCAAGTGTCGGCTGGAGTGGTGTAAAGCTCGCCGCCATTGGACTCTGGAGCAGTGGAAACGCGTTCTCTAGAGTAATGAATCACACTTCACCATCTGGCAGTCTGACTGGGTTTGGTGGATACCAGGACAACTCTACCTGCTCCAATGCATTGTGCCAACTGTAATGTTTGGTGGAGGAGGAATAATGGTCTGGGGCTGTTTTTCATGGTTCGGTCTAGGCCCCTTAGTTCCAGTGAAGGGAAATCTTAACTCTACAGTATACAATCGCATTCTAGACGATTTTGGGCTTCCAACTTTGTGGCAACAGTTTGGGGAAGGCCCTTTCCTGTTTCAGCATGATAATGCCCCCATGCACAAAGCGAGGTCCATACAGAAACGATTTGTCGAGATCAGTGTGGAAGAACTTGACTGGCTTGCACAGAGCCCTGACCTCAACCCCATCTAACTCCTAATCGCTCAACACCTCTTGTGACGGAATGGAAGCACAGCAATGTTCCAAATTCCAGCTTTAAAAGGAAAAAAGGAAACTCTACCTGAGTTTTCACCCCAATACTTTCTTGGACCGTACTGCGTGACAAAGAACCGCTGACGGCAAAACAGTGGAACATCCCTCCAATTGTGTTGCAGAGGCCTATCGCCAAACAGGTCCTACAGCAGGGAGACCACTTATAGCAGTGAAATAGGGGGAGAGAAAAACTGGTCCTTCTGACAGTGAAGTGAGGATAGTGAGTTCATTATGAGACAATGTGAGAGCTCATTTCTCTGTTACCTGGTTGCTGTCTATGGCGTAATCATGTTTGTGTGCAAACATTCTGCCCATGGAGGAGGTAAAGCCAAAGCCCACCACAGCCAGGGACAGAGCAGGACCAAACAGCTCTTTGGCCTGGGCTAGAGAGGGGAGGGCTGGGGGAGACAGGCTGGAGCCACGGAAAGAGAGAGTGGGACATACTGGTAGTTTCATCATATTTTTGTATTCATCCCATGTAGCCTGTGAACATAACACGGTAATAACTCAAGTTTTATGTCACAAGTAAATTCATTTGACATGGCACAAACAGATGAAGAGAGACAGTAGGACTAACCCCGTGGGTATGTGTCCTACTACCTGGACACTATGTTGTCCTGACAACTCCAACTGCACTGACAGGAAGGTGGACAGAGTTATCTGAGGATAAAATGAAGAGGACAGAGGAGATGAAGTCATCACACTGGAACAGTCTTCAACAGAAAGACCTTTATGCAATTCTGACTCATGTCTGACTGTGTGTGTGTGTGTGTGTGTGTGTGTGTGTGTGTGTGTGTGTGTGTGTGTGTGTGTGTGTGTGTGTGTGTGTGTGTGTGTGTGTGTGTCTACCAGCACCAGCTCCCATGGAATGGGTATGGGTAGCTTGGTCTTGAAGAGTCTATTCAGCATCTTTCCTCCCACCAGGATCACCATGGAGACGGCGGAGACAACCAGCGTCCCAGGCGTTGCGTTAGTCACTCTAGACAGCACATCAACCAGCGTCTGACACACACCAGGGCACAGGGATGAAGACAGGGACACACACACACACACACACTTTCTCTGTCTCCTATACACGCACAAACAAAGCTCACCCAGCCTACAGCCAGGAAACCGCTGTGTCTGTTGGTTGAGATGCCAAAGAGTAGAGGCAGCTGGTAGATGGTGATATGAAGGGCCGCCGCCGTGGTATAGCCACTTACCAGGGGCTGAGACAGCCAGCGACACACATCCCCTCCTCTCATCAAGAACAACACTATCTGTAGAGAGGGACAAGTAACATACCTAGCCTGTCATCCTAAGACGTGTGTGTGTGTGTGTGTGTGTGTGTGTGTGTGTGCGTGCGTGCGTGTGTGTGTGCGTGCGTGTATGTGCGTGCTCACCTGTATAAGGCCACAAAGGAAGGTAAGTTGTACTGCCACACACACTCGAGCCATCTCTCTGTCGCCCTCCCGCTCCTCGACGCCGTTGCTAAGCAACTCCACGTTACCCGTCACAGTCCCAATCATGATAGAAAGAATGGCGAAAGTACCTGTGTGCCCGTCATGCATGGAAACGCACCGATGTCATATTCAAAGCCTTGAACTCTTTCCTCGCTCAGGCTAACTGAACCCTACCCACATTTCACTCATTCAGCACTAACTGAAAAGAAAAGAAAGCCAGCGAAGGAATTTGATTATGTCCACCACTTCAGGTGATGAGAGTGACGCAGAGGTCCGTGTTAACACTCACCCACTGAGAGGTGTCTGGACGTCCCAAAGATGAAGTAGATGACCAACGGATAGAAAGAGGTGTAGAGACCAAACACGGGCGGTACCCCGGCCAGCAACGCATTAGACAGGCCTTAGGGGGAGAGAGAGATTGAGGGGGGGGAGAGAAACACAGAGAGTGAAGCGTCTGGCCTAAAGCAGACATGAGCGGTAGGTATACCAGGTGCGTATCAATCTCATTCATATCTGTAGCTTCAGGTAGTCAGTGGTACCTCCGGGTAGGTGCATGATACCCACACTGACGCCCGAAATCAGGTCTCTGATGGCGTTGTCTCTGAGGGAGTAGCGGGGCAGCCAGGAGAGGACAGGAACAGATGACAACATACAGCTCTTCAGCCTGGGACCAGAACACCTGGGAGAGGAGACAACCAGAGTTGGGGTTCAATCGTAGACATAAAGGGTTCATTTCTCTCTGTTGAATTTGACAGGTATAAATATGTAGGCCAAATTAAAAATGTTTTAAAATATAAAAAGAAATGTAATATTTAAAAGAAATACCAATAATGTGATATCGTTCCTCATAATAATATACGGTATGTCCCTCACGATGCCCCAGACTACTGGGGGGTGGGGTTAACATTCACGCCACAATGAAAATATAGAGCATGAATGCTGTGCTGGCGCAACAAGGCTCCACTGTCACTCACCAGCATTCTGCCTTCACCCTCTCCCAAACCGACCGGGACTTCTTTCCCAACCGCTGACCCAGTATATCCAACTGTGCTTCGTCCAGCATGGCTGTGTGATCAGGCAGGACAGGATTAAGAATAATACTGTCCATCTTGAAGTCAAAGGCACAGTGCAGGTACACTCTCCAGCACTGCTATATAAGGACGGTCTGACTGCTGCCAATTTTCCATTTGCCAATTTCTCTCTATTTTGTGTATGAATAGTTCAGTGAGCCAGTTCAGATATAATTAGAGTGAAGTTGCAAAAGAATAGCATAGCAATTAAATAGAAAAATAACCCAACCGTGTGTATGTGGGAGACTAAATACTAGGTGAAGACAAAACCTGTACAGAGCTATGTCCAGAGAGAATGAGCGGGCTGATGTCATGTGAGTGTGTTTACCGTACACCACGTGTGCCGGGGAGGGTGGTGTGAATCCTTGAACTCTGCTCAGAGCAGCGGGCAATCCGTTCCCCTCCCCCTCGGCGATTCAACGCTGCTGAATACTTCCTTCACCGTGGCTCGCATTCAGACAGAATGGCACCCGAAGTAGTGCACTACACAGGGAATAGGATGCCATTTGGGACGTGGCCAAAAAACAGCCCTGGCTTAAAAGTAGGGCCTTTCCCAAGAGGGAGAATCCAAGCAAACTCCTTGATATCCTGGCCCATCGACAGTTGATGAAACACCACACTGTCACATTCACAGGACTTACGCTATCTAACAAACTAATGTATTTGTGGAATCCTACAACCACGAGTATAATTAAGCAATAAGGCCCGAAGGGGTGTGGTATCGGGCTGTTCTTTAAGCACGACGCAACGCGAACGCGACGCGACACAGCCCTTAGCCGTGGTATATTGGCCACATATCACAAACCCCTGAGGTGCCTTATTTATATTATAAACTGGCTACCAACATAATTAAAGCAGTAAAAAGAAATGGTTTGTCATACCCATGGCATACGGTCTGATACACCACAGCTTTCAGCCAATCAGCATTCAGGGCTCAAACCACCCAGTGTATAACGGTTGGTGGATTACAAGACATCAGCCTGTACTACACTGAACTAATCGCTCAACGCCAACAACAGCGTGGAGACCTGAGGAAAACATTCCACACACATATGAAATCAGGGAAACACAAAACTACTGTAATACATTTGGATCATGAATTATTACTTAATAATTCCACAAGATCTCGTCTACAGTGGGGCTTGGATCTATCTGGGGCCGTTCCATAATATATGGTCCAAGAAACGCTGTGAGTCACACGTGTAAGTGAAGTCAGATGCCTCTCACTGTAATAAACTAAACTCAGCTCCGTATCGAATATCATTATCAGTAGGAGAAGGGAAAAGTGAACTAGTATACAAAGTCCGGTTGTATTTCAGTGTCTGTTGTTCCCGTGTGCTTTACAATGACAGAAGGAATGAAAAGTTATGGAGAGCGGAACATGTCTCACGGACTGGATAAAAATGGATCAAATTGACTTCCCTTTCGAGCCCAATCAGAATCGAGTAGTCCACAATGTCATGGTGTAACTTTCAATTGGCATGATAAAGGTGGACATGAGTCGAACATCACACGATTTAACTAGCATTTCATGTCTTATCACACAAAGTAGTATAGTAGAGTTGGTACAGTAGGCATATTATAATAATTATATTAATTATAATTATACATACTGTACCAACATGCTCAGGGGGCATTAAAAAAACACAAAAAAAACCGAGATTAAACATTATCCTCTTTTAAAATTCTGATCCCCTGACATTTGTTTAAAACATTGCAGCGGTTTCTCTGGAACTTGAGAGAACGAAGACAACAACATTTTGATGGGAATGAACTGTTGTGAATCTCTGGCTCCTAGCCTGATGCCACCGGGATGTGCCTGCCAGTGGTCTCACAGAGACTACAGGGTTATCAGATTGTCATCCTGAGGAAAAGGTCCAGATGAACATCACCGCCTCTGCCTATCTGTCTCAAAGTCCACTGATATCAGATAGCCACACGTGACGCCATGTCAGTGGTCACGGGTGGGCATGTCTGTGGAGTAGCGTATAGGTGTGTGAGTATGAGTGTGCACCGCTTTGCGCAGGTGAAGCTCAGGTATCTCTACCAGTGAGTGTGTTTAATGATTTGTAGGTGTGGGTTGATTCTGCTGCTGTACTGATATGCATAAAGGTCTTGGGATAAAGCATCTTAGGTTCTCAAACGAGCCTTACATTGTAGCCATTTGCCACATCACATTGTAGAATATAAAGTGACATAATGACTAAAACAAATTCGTCCAAATAATTCTGACACAAATGGAGACTTTGAAAAATGCTTTACCCAAAGTCTCAGGAGAGAATTCTTGCCAACCTTACATGATAAACATTGACACATTAGATCAAACATGAACTTTCTTTATATCATTTAAAGTGTTATGATGACTAAATGAAATGCTATAGTATTATGATTTTGAGAGAGAAATACAGATATTTAAATGACCATGTCTTGGGAGAGAATGATTACCAACCTGCAATGGGACCATTTGCCTCATTATAACTACTGCATCAAACATGAACTTAGATAGACTTTGACAAGCATATCAGGCTACATAAAACTCTACCATCCAATTATTCTGAGTTTTAACTCGGTATGTTTTTTGAATCTGCTATTTCTTTGTTGATATGTTTTAATCTGACAAATTACCTAATTTAACCTGTACTACACTGTCTCAAAGCCTCATCCCCAGATCCAGACAGCCAAGAAGAACAAAAAATTCTTAACACGACACACACACACACACACACACACACACACACACACACACACACACACACACACACACACACACACACACACACACACACACACACACACACACACACACACACACACACACACACACACACAAAACACACACACACACACACACACACACACACACACATAAATGTTTAGTACTCCAATCACTGGGCACACTAACATACAAACGCTGAGAATAAATGTGCTTTAGAAGCAGTATCCCTGGACTGAGTTCATCAGAAATGGTTCAGATGGTCCTGTTGTGGTCCTTGGTGTACCATCAAGTCGGTCAGTACTGGACAGTAGTCCCGCATTTTCAGAAGGACCGTGCCTGACCACCGGTGCCAGTGCTTGGACTTGATGTAATTGTGATGCAACCAGAACTGGACCATTGTCCTGGTGAGTGGTCAAGTATTGTCCTAGTTAATAGCCATGCTGTGGTCAGTACTGAGTCGCTGTTCTGGGTCATGGTGTGTTGCGGTCAGTCAGTACTGGATCTGTCTCAGCAGCAGCATGAGGTCTCGGACGCGTTCAGCGCGGCTGTGGGGGGACTGGTGCAGCGGCAGCTCGAAGAAGGAGAAGGTGAAGCTGCGAGAGAAGCTGAGGTTGGTGACGGGTCTGAGTGGGGGTAAGCGGGGGGCACGGGGCAGCCTGTGCTGGGGGAGCACCCTGCGCCTCACCCTCACAGCCCTGCTCCCCTCCGTGGGAGCTGTGACTGGGGGCGAGGGGGCAGGGCTCCGGACACCGACACCCCCCGACAGGTGTCGGGGGAGTTGGGAGGACAGGGGTGTGGGGAGATGGGCGGGCGGGGGCGGAGGGATGCTGGTGAAGGAGGATTCGGACAGGGACAGTCCGCCCCACGGGGTCATGCTGGCCGGGGGAAGGTTGCCGGAGGTCTGGCCCGGCTGGGTGCGCTTCCTCCGTGCGGCCTGAGAGGGGCGCTGGTGGGTTGTCATAGTAGGCTTGGCTGTGGAGGAGGAGAGAATCTTCCATGTTGAACAGACAAGGCAGTACATGTTCAAATGGACTGTTTTAAAGCTAAAATCCACAGTTGGTGAAACTGCCGGGTCTGTTTGCTATATTACAACAACAAATGAGTTATCTCAAACAACGAACACTGTTTTTCCCTGAGGACATCATTGCACGCGTGATTAGCACTGCAGAATATGTCATGTGATTTTTTTTTTTACCACGATGCTGGACGCTCCTCTCTCTTTCGTTTCATCAACAAAACAAAAACAATAACAAAGGCGCTGGGGGCCGAACAGTGGCCACCTTCATGGATTTCAGCTTTAAAGTACCTTCGTTTGTCACTGATATACAGTTGACATAGGGCGAGGCTGTCTTTGAATTTGTATAGTGTACAGTTTTAGAATTGTATGTAAATGTGCCATCAAAGTGTTCAAGTGTATAAAAGTGTTTTACTAAATCAAGCATAGGCGACACACTGACTGTACAAAACATTAGGAACACCTGCTTTTTCCATGACATAGGCTGACCGGGTGAAATGATCCCTTATTTATGTCACTTGTTCAATCCACTTGTATTAATGTAGATGAAGGGGGGTTGACAGGTTAAAGAAGGATTCTTAAGACAATTGAGACATGGATTGTGTGTGTGTGCCATTCAGAGGGTGAATGGGCAAGACAAAAGATTGAAGTGTCTTTGAATGGCGTATGGTATTAGGTGCCAGGCGCACCGGTTTGTGTCAAGAATTGCAACACTGATGGGTTTTTCACACTCAACAGTTTCCCATCTGGCCAACTTGACATAACTGTGGGAAGGATTGGAGTCAACATGGGCCAGCATCCATGTGGAACGCTTTCAACACGTTGTAGAGTCCATGCCCCTGATGAATTGAGGCTGTTCTGAGTGCAAAAGGGGGTGCCACTCAGTATTAGGAAGGTGTTCCTAATGTTTTGTACACTCAGTGTACAAAGGGAATCATTTTTCATGTGGATTTCCTTGCCCTAGTTCTTGCCCGCTCTTCTTGCCCTGTGTCTCTCTGTTGATATGATCAAGTGTCTGTGTGTTGACAGAGCACAAAGTCAGAGGAAAACAAACACTTGAGAGCCAACTGAGAGGAGCGGAGTGGAGACAGGAGTGGAGACAGGAGAGGAGACAGGAGAGGAGACAGGAGTGGAGACAGGAGTGGAGACAGGAGCAGGTCTCTTAGACCAGTTAGCATCGGACACTGGTCCAGGACCAGCGGTCAAGACAACGGAGCAGACGGACTGATAATGTTAACACTGATGTTCCAGTGTCTATATTACATGACAGCACTTTTCTTTATTGGAAAGGGAGTATGTCTGTTCACTGCATGCTGCTCCTAGGGAGCGTCTTCAAATAGATACTGGATTGGAAGTCAAAATAGCAACACAATCCAGTATCTATTTGAAGACGCTCCCTAGGGGGTCTCCTCCGTGACCCCGAAACCCATAAGTGGTCGAGGAGTGTGTCAATTCGTTAGTAGGCAAAGGGAAGATGGTCCTCCCCTCTTCGATAGCCTCCTTAAGGCGAGGAGGCACAAGTGCGTCCTACCGGATTACTTCACAGAAGACTTTTGAAATCTGCCACACGCCTTCAGAATCAGCTGTTGTTTTCTCGGAGGAGGAAAGCGTGCAAACATAAAACATGTATATATGCTACTTGTCCCTTTATCTGTAAAATGTCTTGCACAACTAGCAACATTTATTTTTATCACTTTATACATTTCTTTTGGGATTCCACCCTGTAAACGCCATTTGCCTGATGGCACGCGATTGGAGGAGTCTAATTTCATACGAGCGCACTTTTGTCCACTTTTCCTCTCCTTGCCGCCTTTCCTCGATTACCTTTGACATTTTTCAGAAAGGAGGCCAGAGAGGACGCAGAAGTTGAGCCAATCTAATTGAGAAATTATAGAAATGATAGTTAGTTCACTGTACCTGCTGGCTTACTTCCAGAGGAGCCAATCATAGGCAACCGATCCTGTGGCATCATAGATCCTGCAGCCTGTGATGACAGAGCAGAGAGATCAGTTTATCTCCATGATAAATACACAACAACTTGGTCAACAGTGTCACCAGTTTGTAGTACTCTACCTTTCTGGTGGGTGTGGAAGGCTCCTCAACTTGGGGGTCTTTTCTCCTCCCTCGGGGGGTTCGCAGGCTCACCTCAGCCCCGTTGTCACGGGCCCGGCTACGCCGAGGCATCCCTCACACCACTACACACACACACACAAACTCTTCCTTTCTCGTCTTTAATCTTTCGGCAGACGACGCCTTCTGTTCAACTGAGCTCACAGCGAAGTTACTTCACCCTTCAGCACCGACTCCCTCCACGCATCAATAGATCCTCTCTCACGCTTCACATGTATCTTTCTCCAGGTGATTTCAGCATACTACAGTTGAATTACCAGCTATTTTGCAGAGTATTCACATATACATTTGTCTGTATACGTCATCGGTCAGAAGGCATCACCTCCCTGCTCCATCTAGCTCTTCAAATACTACTTCTCTCTCTCTCTCTCTCTCTCTCTCATCAGTGAAGTTGGCACACTGACGGATGCTGGATGAAAGGCAATCGGAGACGTGACTAAAATATTCATGCTAATCTACTGCAGTCCTGCCCCACTGTAAACCTGTGTACTGACCCCCATCCAGACCTCCCTTTCACATTACAGCGGTGGAGTACTTGCATTACCCCGCTCCCCCCCCCCCCCCAGCCCCCACACACACACTCAGTCAGTTGAACCCATAGTATTACTCCCACTTCACTAGCCCTGACTGCCACACAAGCAGAAGCAGTACACCACAGGCAGCCATACATCTATAAATCATTTGAGATAAATATCTTGATTTAAATTAAGTTTATTTCAAAATCCAAATGTACATTATGAAATGAAGGTGTTTGGGTTCTTTGGGTCATTTAGACGTAAACCATTTCAGTTATCCAAATAAACTAATCTAGTTCACGGGTCCAGTTCACAACAGGTCATGTTGTCTTGTCATCCAGACAACGCTAATGTAAAGACACTTTCACACAGTCCTCCCTCCCTCCCACCCAGCTCTTTCTTCCAGTTTTACCCTCCCTGTTCCCTCCACCCTCCATGTCTGTCACCTTCAGCAGCTGTAACCCCTGTCCACAGACAACCACCCAGCCTCTGTCCCCACATCCAGACACAGCCTCAGCCCCAATCCACACCTCCAGCCCTGCTGCGTCTGCCACGTGGGAGAGGAGCGCTCCCTGTTGGCTGAGTCCGGTAGTGGCCAGCCTCCACAGACACACCCTCTGGTCAGGGGATGTGGACACTAACAGGCCTGGGCTCAGCATCCTCAGGGCGGTCAGAGGGGCAGCGTGGGCTAAAGCCACTGACCACTGAGACTGGAGCAGTAGACACACTCTGCTGCCCCCTACCGCCTCCCCCTGGTACTGCACCCGGATGAGTGCCACTGACAGCTGTCCGTCATCTCCTCCACTGGCCAATGTTATCCGGGCTTCGTCTGTATGTCCCGCCCCCAGGCCCTCCTCCCATACGGCCAGGGTGTTGACTCCACTCTGGTGGGCGGGGACTGTTAGACAGGGGCTGGTTGGGGCTAGGGCCGCAGTAGGGGGCTTGTCTTCTGAGTTGGCCACGGTGCTCATATCCCACACTGCTATCTTTCCATCGGTGGCTGCACTGAAGAGGAACACACGTCTGAGGGAGACAGAGAGGTGAGAGAACGTTAGGCTGATGTTATTAAGAGGAGGTCAAAATGATGATGAGGGAAAATGTGGGTTAATCAGAACATGAATTGCATCTTGTGTTGTGTTGTCATGGAGCCGTCAGCCCCCCCAGTGCCTCACCGATTGCCCTGTCCATCCTCCAGGCTGCAGGTGGCGATGCTGAGTACACATCTCTCGTGGTGGAAACTCTCCCACAGGAGCTCAAATTTCCCCCTCAACTCACTGACTGAGAAGAGCCTGAGAGAGAGAGGGAGAGAGAGAGAGAGAGAGAGAGAGAGAGAGAGAGAGAGAGAGAGAGAGAGGAACGAGAAAGAAAGAGAGAGAGAGGGAAAGACAGACAGACATATTTTAAGAAAGGGGTCAAATAAAAATACCAGGTCATAATCTTTTGTGTACCTCATGAATTTGACAGGTAGAATAATGATAGTGTATTACACGCTTACCTCACAGCTCCATCACTGCAGGCCAACGCCAGGAGGACCGACTCTGTCACATCATCCACCACGGCAATGGACATGTACCTGAAAACACAAACAGCAGATTAAAACATCAGATTGTGCTTGTGAGAGAATGGGCAGCTACAAGACAGTATCTGTGTGTTGGTGTGTTCTGGTAGAAAGTAAAGGGATGTCTTTGTATGATTTAATTGAATGAAAGCGAGCATTTACATAAAGTACAAGTTCAAACACCTGGTTTCTGCGTCCATTTTCACAGTCTTGTGTCGGTTCCGCATTCTCTCCCACTGATCGTCCAATCGGTGGCTGGCCACCTGTATCACCTGACAGGAGGGCAAGCCTAACTGTCCATTTCCTCCAATCAGTAGCCGGTAGCACTGCATCTGTGCCCGCCCACCTGCAGATACCAGCAGTGCAGAGAGGGACTGTGCTGCTGTCTGTTCATCTGTCCCTCTGTCCAAACGTTTGACTGCTGTCAGAGTCCGAACATTCGAGATGTGGTCGGTGATGACCGACAGCACTCTGACCGCGCCCGTCTGCAGTCGCACCGCCAGGACGGTCAAGCTGGTGTCCTCTCCTCCGGTCACCAGCACCTCCCAGCGGCCCTCTCCAGCCTCCCCCACTACCCCCAAGCGACACACACAGCCCACTCCCCTGCCGTGCAGCCCCTGTCTCAGGTCCAGGCTCCCTGCCCGGCTGGGTGCTTCCCCAGAGGGTTCAGAGGCCAGGACCACCCCCTGCTTGATGAACACCAGGGCCCCCTGGCCCATAGAGAGGCCGTCCTGGTGGGGGCAGTAGCTCCAGGACCGATGGCCTCCTCCACAGGGCACTGACAGCAGCCTCTCCTGCCTCACGGGGTCCCACACCACAAAGTGGACCGAGTGGAAGCCCACGATCACAAAGCGGGCCTCTTTCCCACTCCCTTCTGGTTCCTGGGCCCTCTGCTCCTCTTCAGAGTCCTGGGGTTCCAGAAGCAGAACTCTCTCCAGCCACTCCATCCCCCTGCAGGCCCGCTGGACCCTCAGAACCTCCAGTCCCTCTGGTCCAACCCGGAGGACCCTCACACAGCCATCTCTCCCCGCACTGTACAGCAGCCCCCGGTGCTCCGACACCCACGTCACCCCCTGCTTTCCGTGCACCCCAAACAGAGAGCTCACAGGCTGGAGGGTCAGCCCTGCCCTGCTGGCCTCTCTCTCCTCATCCTCCTCTCCGACTACCACGTCCCCCTTTTCATCATGGCTTTCAACCAGCCCATTATGTGCCTCTCTTCCCATCTCTTCATCCTCATGCTCGTCTCCAGCTCCCCTCTTCTTCTCTTGATGGTGTTCACTCTCTTCAAACAGCAGCAGTGATCCTCTCCTGTCTCCACATACCCACAGTGCCCCCTGTGGGCGGTTGAGGTAAACTACAGCAGTGAGCCAGCGTTTGGCACAGGGAGGCAGAAGGAGAGGACAGAGTGGTTCCACCCTGAGAGCCAGTCCAGTGTCTCTCATCTCTACCTCCACCTGCCAACGATGGACCAGGCCCTCTGCTCCGGATGCCAGCAGGTACCCCCCTCGACCCTGGCCCTTCACCCACAGCACACTGTGGACTTTCCCTGGCCCTGCCCTCAGCAACACCCCCGCGCCAGGCTGCGACAGGGGGAAGACCTGCACCCCTCCACTGAGGCTGCCTAAAGCACACAGCCCCTCCCTGGATGCAGCAGCCCCCCAACCCCTCACCCTTAGCACCTCCATCACACAGTAGGACTGAAACTCAGGACCCCCCTCCCATAGGAGACCCCACCGCCCCCCCTCATAGAGGTAGACCTCCCCATGGTCTGTGTTCACCACCACCCTGCCCTGGATCCAGTGACCGTCCCCCACCACACCCACCACCTTGGGGACGCCTCGGCCCTGGAAGCCCAGGTCCACCAGGCTCTCCGCCTCCCCCTGCCCTCCCTCGGCATCCCCCTTCTCTCTCCCCCCACCCGCACAGAGCGGATCCCTCCATCTGCCCCTCCGGTGGCCACCACGCTGCCCTGGCGTCCCCTCCCTCATGACTGCCAGCGCCTCACCCCGGCCCCGGTGGCCTTTCAGTGTCCGAGCCACCTCCCCCACCTCCCCAGTCCCACAGCAGACAGGCCCGTCCTCCCACCGCTGTACACCCGTCCAGGGGACAGCTTATAGAAACACCCTGGCTTGGTGTCCATACAACACCCAGACACGTCGGGCGTCGGGGTTCCACACCCTCTCCAGCCCCCCAGGTCCCCCACCCCGACGACCTCACATGGGTCGTCCGAGGCAGACGCCAGCAGCACAGTCCCCGGGTAACAGGCTAAGATGACGCCACTTGTGACTCGCGACAGACGCCTCTCCACTGGGGCCTCTGTCCGCTGTGCCCTCCTGGCCTCCAGAGCACCAGCTGGTGAACACGTCCCTCCAACAGGACAGAGTCTCCAGTTCCCACCAGGAGCCAGGCGGAGTACAGCAAAACACCCCTCCTGGTAGAGGGAGCGGGGGGCGCAAGTGCAGACGCAGGCTCTTCCAGGATCCAGCAAGCAGAGTGGCCAAGCGTTTGGCGGCACGCCGAGGATTGGACCTTCTCTCCAGAGACCAGCTGATCGTCAGGGCCCAGTCCGGAGCTTCATGAGGGGCCAGCGTCTCGTAGCCCTGCCCTCCAGCACTCGCTCAGAACAAGCGCACAGCTTCCTCAACAACACTACACCTCATCGTCTGGTCACTGGTCCGTCTGACTCCCGTCTGTGTTTGGGACGAATCCATGGATGCGGTAGTGAGGAGCACGCGCCAGTGAGGTGGGGCTTTGGTCTGAGATTAGGAGCGGTACACTGTCAGATCGGACTCCTCTCACGCTGTATGGAGGACGGGAATGCAATGTCATAAATCTTATCACACTTAGTGACAGAGATAGGAGGGACAATAGGAAGAGTAGGAAGGATGTACATTTATAAAGTTTGGAAAATGGCCAGATCAAGATTGATCAATGCAGAGAGTTTTTACAATGTCAATCAACAAATAAGTGAAGGATTAGACCTGTCTTTGGCAATTCAAAAACCCAACAATGCAATAATCAATAACAATGTGTAAACTAGAAAAACTACGAGAGAAATATGAAGAACACAATAAGTAGCAGTAAACAAGACTATATATCAGTGGTCAGTTCGCAATACCATACTATATACAGGGTCCAGTCAATAACATACTATATACAGGGTCAGTTTCATACATATATGTCCAATACATAACTATTTTACACTGGGTCAGTTAGACATAACATAATAATACAGGTCAGATTATACATACGATTACGTAGAAACTACATATCAGGGTGCAGTCTCAAATTTTACCATTACTATACTACAGGTCAGTTTCAATACCATACTAATATCACAGGGTCAGTTTCAATACCATACGCTATAATCATACGGGTCAGTTTCAATACCATACTATAGTACAACTCGGTCTTCAATACCATACTATATACAGAAGTCAGTTCAGATACCATACTATAGTACAGGGTCAGTTCAATAACCATACTATATAACAGGGGTCAGTTCAATACAAACTATATACAGAATAGTTCAATACGTCAATACTACTAATACAGGGTCAGTTCAATACCATAACCGTTCATACAGGTATTCAATACCATACATAAGGGCATTTCATACCAACAGGTAAGACATCAGTTCAACCATTAATCACCAGATTTCACTCTACTTAGTATACAGAGATCAGTTCAATACATAGACTATATGACAGGGTCAGTTCATACCATACTATATAATACAGGGTCAGGTCAATAACCATACTATATACAGGGTTAGTTTCAATACCATAGCTCAGTACGGGTCAGTCAATACATGCACCCTATAACAGTCAGTTCGAAGACCAATCTCCAATAAGTACAGGGTCAGTGCCCAATAAACCTATACGACATAAGGGTGATTCAATATACATACTAGAGTCAGAATCAGTTCAATACCTACTATATTCAGGGTCAGGTTCATACCATACTATAGCGTAGCAGGGTCAGTTCCATATACTTAACGTATATACAGGGTAGTTCAATAGCCAATGACTATATACAGGCTCAGTTCAATACCATACGAATACAGGCAGATTTCAATACCATACTACTACTCAGGGTCAGGTTCAATAACATACTATATACTAGGCCGTCAGTTCACATAGCATACTATAACAAATCATTCATACATACTATAGGAGTCATTCAATCACCATAACATATACAGGGTCAGTCTCACATACCATACTATAGTTACGGGGTCAGTTCAATACCATACTATATACAGGGTTCACCCCATATAAGGTAGTCTCAACTAACAGGTCACTACCTCTATATACAGAGGTTCAGCTTCAATACATACTATTGATCACTAATAGAGTAGGTACAGGTCTATCCACTACCATACTAGATACAGGGGTCAGTTCATACATACTATAGTACAGCAGTCAGTTCATACCATACTACTATACAGGTCAGTTCAATACGCACTAAAGCAGGGTCAGTTCAATACCATACTAAATTACACGATAGGTATTCAATACATACTATGTATAACGGGTCAGTTCAATACCAACTATATTACAGGGTCAGTTCAATATCATTAACTGTAGTTACATGATCAGTTAATTACCATATCTATATTACAGGTAGTTTGCAATACATTTCTAAATATCAGGGGCTCAGTTTCAATTTACGAACTATAAACAGGATCAGTTCAATACCATACTTATTTATAGGGGTCAGTTCAATACCATATCTATAATATCAGGGATTCAGTTTTTCAATATTGGCCTATACACTATTATACAGGGGTCAGTTTTCAATACTATTACTAAGATCTACAGGGTCAGGTAAATGACATACATATAGCAGAGGGCATATTTCAATACGTATGTTTATTACGAAATTGTCGTGCAGGGGCTAGCTGGGTGATGGAGGTAGATATGTATAGGGGTAAGCATACTAAATACAGGGTCAGTTCCAATACCATATTTACAATGTGCAGGGACGCTGGAGTGATGGAGGTAGATATGTACAGGGGTAAGGTGACAGGGATACTGGAGTGATGGAGGTAGATATGTACAGGGGTAGGGGGACTAGGCAACGGGATAGAAGATAAACAGAGTAGCAGCAGCTTGTATGTGAGTGGGTGTGTAAAGTCAGTATAAATGTATGTGCATATTATGTGCGATTGAGCAGATGGAGTGAGTGTGTGTGAGTGAGTGTGTAGAGTCAGTATAAATGTATGTGCATATTATGTGTGCTTGAGCAGATGGAGTGAGTGTGTAGGGCCCTGTGAGTCTGCGTAAAGACAGTACAAAAATATAAATAAAAGGTCAACAAAGATGTAAGGTTAACTCATATAGTCTGTGAGGCTATTTTGTTAGATTTTTATCAGTTTTATTGCTTGTGGATAGAAGCTGTTCAAGAGCCTGTTGGTGCCAGACTTGATGCACCGGTACCGCTTGCCATGCGGAAGCAAAGAGAATAGTCTATGGCTTGGGTGGTTGTAGTCTTTAATGATTTTCCGGACCTTTCTACCACACCGCTTGACATAGATATCCTGGATGGTAGGGTGCTCGGCCCAAGTGATGTACTGGGCTGTCCACACCAACCTCTGTAGCGCCATGCAATCGAGGATGGAGCCATTGCCATACCAGGCAATGATGTAGCCAGTCAAGATGCTCTCAATGGTACAGCTGTAGAACCTTTTGAGGATCTGAGGACCCATGCCGAATCTTTTCAGTCTCCTGAGGGGGAATAGGTTTTGTCGTGCTCTCTTCACGACTGTCTTGGAGTGCTTGGACCATGTTCTTTATTGGTGATGTGGAAGCTCTTAACCTGCTCCACTGCAGCCCCGTCGATGAGAATGGGGGTGTGCTCGGTCCTCTTTTTCCTGTAGTCCACAATCATCTCCTTTGTCTTGATCACGTTGAGGGAGAGGTTGTTGTCCTGGCACCACACGGCCAGGTCTCTGACCTCCTCCCTATAGGCTGTCTCGTCGTTGTCGGTGATCAGGCCTACTGTTATCACTAAACATGATGATGGTGTTGGAGTCGTGCGTGGCCATACAGTTGTGGGCGAACAGGGAGTACAGGAGGGGACTAAGCACACACCCCTGTGGGGCCCCTGTGTGGAGGGTCAGCGTGGCGGAGGTGAAGTTGCCTATCCTCACCACCTGGGGTCGGCCCGTCAGGAATTCCAGGATCCAGTTGCAGAGTGAGGTGTTCAGACCCAGAGTCCTAAGCTTGGTGACGAGCTTGGAGGGGACAAAGGGTGTTGAATGCTGAGCTGTAGTCAATGAACAGCATTCTCACATAGGTATTCCTCTTATCTAGGTGGATGAAGGCACTGTGGAGAGCAATTGAGATAGCATCATCTATGGTATGCAAATAGAAGTGGGTCGAGAGTGTCTGGGATGTTGGAGTTAATGTGTGCCATAACCAGCCTCTCAACGCACTTCATGATTACAGATGTGAGTGCTACAGGGCGGTAGTCATTGTGGCATGAAGCCTTAAGAGTTCTTGGGGAAAGGAATGATGGTAGTCATCTTAAAACATTTGGGTATTACAGACTGGGACAAGCAGAGGTTGAAAATGACTGTGAATATGCCTTCCAGCTTTGACAAGGCAGTTTGGACGGTCTTGTATTGTCTAGCCAGGGATTGGCTAATAAATCACTGGCTAGTTCGACAAATGCTAGCTGTTCCAGCTAGGAGAAAGCCATTGATAAGTAGCTAGCATAAAGCAGGGATCATCAACTACATTCAGCCACAAGGCAATGTTTTTCTTGAGCGCATGGTCAGGGTTCTGGAACATAATTACAAATAATTTGTAGACTGCAAATTGACCACAAGAAGCCCAAACCGATATAATATTTGACTAAAACATAATCATTTCAAACCTTGCTTACACATGTATATGATCAGATAAATCTCTTTATTATGTGTGGAAATACTTTGGAACAGATGCCAAAATGAAAATCACATGGAGATGATTTGCTGGCCACGGACATTTATAAGATGTACTTTTCTTCCAAATCGAGAATAAAGAAAGTATTACCAAGAACAGGTTAGTTGAAAAATGGGTGCAGGCGCTTTCCATTAGCCAAGCTGTAAGGCTGTATGAGCCACGGCATATCAGTTAAAACTACGTAACTAGCCAGGGATCCCCTACCTGTCAGCAGGTACTCCTCCCTTAGGAACTCCAGAGCGGTGACAGGGACTACCAGGGCTGCCGTCTCAATTGCCATCATCACTGACATTGACACACTCCCTGCGGAAAGCCTCTCATCAACAGCACCCGATAACCTGGCACACATACAGAAACATTAACATTAGCTAGTAATCTTCTCATCCTCCCCCAAAATCATTTGGTGACGTCAACCTGGCAGCTAGCTATGTGTGCGCGCTTGATAATTTGGGGCTTTAGCTGGTATTCACTCTCTTATTATTTCAATTTCTCTTATGAATGAGAATCGGGATAAAATGATTTTGCCATTGCCAATCAGTGCTGCACAATGATATTCACAAGTTATAGCTATCTAATTTACAATAACTTCTGATTTCTTGTCAACACCAAGGGAGGAAAATACAATATAGCTGACAACATGCTAATAACTTTTTATTACACTAGGTAGCTAACTACTTAAGGTAGTCACGCAGATGAAAGGGGGTTAGCTAGCTAGCTAACGTTAGCTAGTTATAACAATATTTGACTTTGGTAATTAGCTAGTCATGTCAGGGCTACTGTCTTGGAAATAACATGGCTAGTTACTTACATATCTATCTAGATGCCAGGAAACTATTTTCATTTCTTGACAAAAAAAGTATTCATTGTCCTTTGAAACACATTTCGTGAATTTGTTATGTTCTCTCTGAAGAACTAACMTTAGCTAGCTACCCATGCGTTTCTTCCGCACGCATCCAATCAAATGTGGCTACACTGACATAATYCATCGCACTTTGCAATAAAGCGGACAGCCATTGGTTAAAAAAGAGTCGAAAGTSCCATTTGCGTAAGATACGCAGATTTGTTGTTTAAATTTCGTATCCGGCCGCCAAACATGAGGGGGTGGTGGTGGCAGGACAACAAAGTGTTTGTCCACGATAATTCGCCGCTCTTATTGGCTGTCTGGTTGCATGTGAGTAATAATAACAAATCATATGTTTATTTGTTTTAATTTATAAATAAAATGTACATCCAAATAAGCGCATGTATATGGGGAATTCTAGCTGTATTAGCTTGGCTAGCATTATTACTGTCATCTTGCTAACCTGCTAGGTAGCAAGGAAGGCATTCGATGTAAAGGCTGTTCAATTTCGTCCCGAAACGCTATGGTTGTTTGTACCTGGTAGTTAGTTTCACTCACCTGATGTCCCAGGTCTGAATTAGTCCCTTTTATTAAAAGGAGAGGATGAACATTCGGTATCCCTTGGGAATGATGGCACGTGTTCTTAAAAATCTCAACCTTGCTGCAAAGTGTTCATATCAATCTGAATGTCATTCTGATGTTGTCTTCTATCCRGACACAGAGACTAAGAATCATCACAGATTGGACCACAGCTCCATAAAACACGGTTCATTGTGTAATTTGACTTGACAGTGGACACCCACGTTTTTCTGTAGCTAAACACTGCATAACAGCTGGTTATCCCAGTAAAGATGATGCCCTACTGTGGATTACAGTACCATTCATGACAATGACACACCCACCAAGTAAATGCACGCACGCAGTTCTTCCACATGATCTCTGACAGGACATCAAGTTGGACTAAACCTCACAACCAACGCTCACTGAAAACACCCTAGTTTCAAAATCAACTCGATGCTCATGGAAAGAACAACCACACAAAGACTTAAAACCTAAATCAACCTCATACAGCATGTTGGTTGGAAGAGAATGCCCCCATTTGGCCTACTGCGGCCCCGTAATCCCTATCGCACACGAACCCGAGCAGGAATAGAACCCTCACCTCCACCCAATTGCCTTGGCGACCAACGACCATGTCGTACCGCACGCCCAATTTCACCATYCAGCAGAAGCTCTACTTCCTGCAGAGGATCCAGGGGGTGGTGCACACAGTCCAGGACTTCAGGAAGGACACCAACACTACTGTGCACCGCAACGCTGTGTGGGCCGAGGTGGTGGAAGCCTTCAATGCTGCCTTCCCCGACCGGCCACCGAGCTCGGTGGGCACCATGAAGACCCTGTGGAAGAGGCTGAAGGTGGAGAGCCGCCAGGCGCTGCACCGGCGCCAGGAGCAGGTGGTCGCCGGCATGCCTGTCACGGCCCTGACCGAGGTTCAGCGGGAGATTACGGCCATGGTACCCAACCTCATCTCCAACCAGGACGACATGGACGGAGAGGTGGGCTACACCGGCCTCAGGCCTGGCTCCCCCACAGCAGGTAATACCACACTACTCTCAGGACTGCCACTGCCGCTAAGATGAGCTCATCTATATTGAGTTCACGCATTTATCAAATGTGCATTCTTTAGATGATAGGCTGATGTGATGTCAACCAATTTGCTCACACAAGTATGTATGGTGCTAGGGGAGACGGTTCCAATCTCTGTCTCGCTGTCTGTCTGTCTCTCTGTGTGATCTAGTGACATGTACTGCAGCGACCAGTGGGAGTGACCAGGACGATGCTGATAACAGTCACAATGAGGTAACGTGTCACAGCTAGAGCACATCTCCATAGACAATCCTCTAGTGTATGATGATCTTTACATAGGAACATGTCAATACAGTTCAATAGCAACTGAAAGAGCTTATATTATAAGAGGACACAGTGCAGTTGAAATCTAACCCAGTTTGTCTTCCCCAGGAGAGTGAGAGTAAAGACCAGGTAGCCATGAGCATCGGCATCGCCTCCTTCACAGCACTAGCAGGAAGTGACGGACCCCTGCGGATCCCCTTCTCCACCAGCCAGCCCAACGCCTCCACTCTCACCCACAGTGAAACCTCCTGGTCTGGGACGTCCCCGTCCTTCCTCCCTCCGCCCATCCCATCTGCCTCATCCTCCAGCCTGCTCACCTCTTGCCCCGTGAACTTTGACCTGCCCTACATCCCCCGGGCCGCCCCGCAACCCCTCACCTCTCTGGCAGCAGCGCGGGGGTCTGAGGACCCACGCTACGGGCCGCGCATGCTGGAACTGTCGGAGCTGGAACATGAGCAGAGGATGAGAGTCCTACAGATGGAACAGAAGGTTTTAGAAGACAAGAGGAAGGCGGTGAGGCAGAAAGAGAAAGCCTACAGGCTAAAAAAGAGATACTACCAGGCTAAGCTGAAGAAGATGGGGGAAGAGGTACGATCATGCTCGAGTAGCGAGGACACTGAGGGCGATGATCACGATCAAATCATTTGACGGTTATTTTGTTGTTGTTTTTATGAAGATGATTTTTAAAGTTTCTGACAGTTTCAGGTATTTGTGAAAACCTTAGTAAAATCTTTGTTTTGGTATTCCTTTTCATTGCTGGTCTAGATCTGTAGGAGTTTTAATGGTCTGGTAGAGATCTCTGAATGTGAAAAGAGACCTGAAAGAGAGGAGACCCTCTGGAAACAAACTGTCAAAACTAGTGTGCTAAAACTGTTGTTTTCACCAGGGAATGTCACTCACAGAAAATAGGACTCAAACAACATCTTGTTAGGAATATTTCTTATTTTTATGTTGGTAACCGAGGAGCAGCTGTTTCAAATTCCCCCCATGCCGACGGGACAGCATATACCCCAGAATAAGCACACAAACTGACAGTCCCCCGTTCCTCTCTCCCTCCCTCCATCATTACACTTCAATGACTTCCCTCTTCTCTCTCACACTTCCTTTTCTCTCAATGCAGTTTGTCACAGTGGGAGTCAGCTCATACGAAACATTACATGTTAAAAAAAAAAAAAAACTACATTTGAACAAATACCGCTTGCATACTCTCTTTTATAAATAACATACTCTCACACAAAATGACAAAGTAATAAATAATATAAATCTTATGTCTGTACAAGTTAAAGGTACTGCAATAATAAATCATATACAAAAMAACTGACCAGTGGCAAAAGAACTGGAGCAGTTGAATATAGCTAAGGATGGATATCGGGGACCCTGGGGAGATTTTTGGCAATAATACTGTCACATTTATATTAACTTACCACAACCCAAAGACATAAAAAGATTAAAGCAGGTCGTTGGAAAGAGATTTGCAGACCGCCGGTGTGAGAGACGAGTCGTTTTCTTTCTACAACCTGTCTTTTCGTCCTTCCTCTAATGAGTAATAGTCCCTCGGTTCCTTCCGTCTTTTTCACTCGTATTTCTTTTTGACCCACTTTTTTTCCTGTTCCACGCGCCTGTTAAGTATCGTGTTATTACATGTGCAATGTGTTCTCCTGTTATGATCCCGGGAACAACTGGTGCACAGGTGACGCACTCCTCTTCCTCTGATCTGCCTTTTAATCTCCGAGCCAATATGTAACACCACTTTAGGACTTTTCGTGGTCACCTAAACGTGTTCTCTCTCTCTTTACCTCTCATACCCCTGTAACCCGGTACACGTGACCATTTTCCCAACAGAGGGTTTTGTACACTAAAATGGACCAAATATCAGGCAGAGAAACTATTAGATATGAAACGGTACTGGTGTTTTGTTTTCTGATATATAGTAGCACAGAGAGAGATGTATGATGCTGCAGAATAGACGGCTGACATTCAAATGCAGTGGGTCTTTCCTTGGATTAACAGGAGCACTTCCATCCAAACAGTAACCTGACCAACTGAAGAATGAGATAATCAAGCCTCTCAAATATCAAAGTATGTTCGCGTTCTTTCTTGTTCACAATCATTTGTTCTGTCAGATCCCGCTTCCATAGAATTCGTTCCTGTTTACAATCACCCGCCCCCCAACACCTTCCTCGTCCTATCATGTCTCAGGTCTCACAGTCTCATCCAATCAACACTAACCGACCCCTGTCCCTAGTTTTATACATATAGCTGACGTGTTTGAGGAAACTTTTCAGGATAACGGTATTTTGATTCAAGGGCTTTTGCCCCTAGCGACAGATTCCATTCACACCTCGTTCACAACCGCACATGGGCGCAATCTTCAAAAACGTCCGTGTTTTTTTTCTTCGTCTCTGATGAAAAAGATACAAAATGTATAAAAATGTTATGTACAGGTTCATCTTTTTCTTAGCGGTTCAATTCCGATCCTTGTGTTCATGACTAAATCTGAGGATCGAAGTTCATTAAACATTAGTAGCTAAGGTAGGTAGCCAGCCATCCATCGTATAGCCCTCCTCCCCATACTTGGTGCTGGTTGTAACAGAAAATAGTCAACAGAACGAACCAAGCACCTCCAAACTCATCTCACATCTCACTGTCTGCCTTTCTTCAACACTTAGATCCTCCAGTATCCCAGGGTGCTTCAGCAGTCCAGGGTGCTCCTTGACCTCTCCCCGGCCCCCACACAGTCCTTGGTATCCCCAATACAAAACATAATGCATTGTGGGATATGGAGGGTGTCATCAAGACTGTCCTTCACTTCTGTTGACTCTGTGAAGAGAAAAGAGAGCCCACAATCAGTGGCAAGCCAAAATAGCATAGCTGAGGAATGCTACATACACTGAGTGTACAAAACAGTAAGAACACTTTCCTAATATTGAATTGCACCCCCCACCCCAGCCTCAATTCGTCGAGGCATTCTACAGGGGTACTGGCCCATGTTAACTCCAATGCTTCCTACAGTTGTATCAAGTTGGATGTCCTTTGGGTGGTGGACCTACTACCATACCCTGTTCAAAGGCATTTCATATTCTGTCTTGCCCATTCACCCTCTGAATGGCACACATACACAATCCATGTCTTAAACCTGTCTCCTCCCCTTCATCTACACTGATTGAAGTMGATTTAACAAGTGGCATCAATAAGGGATCATAGCTTTCACCTGTAATCACCTGGTCCGTCTATGTCATTGAAAGAGCAGGTGTTCATAATGTTTTGTACACTCAGTGTGCATCTCCTGACATGCAGGCTATGACACGTTTATAATCCAAATCATCACATCTTTGATAGGAACCAAAAGGATGGATGTGTGAGGATAGAGAAAGAGAGCAGAGCAGGAGTGTGAAGAGGAGAGGAAGCAGGGAGATGAAGCTGAGTGAGAGTGCAGGACTTACTCAGAGTCTGGGGAGACCTCAGAGATGCTGTGGGAGGTGGCGGAGTGGGGCGGGGAGGGGGAGGGTCCTTGTGCAGAGGAGGGGGCTGGAGGGGTGAGCACGGAGGAACTGAAGGAGGCCAAGATGGAGGACAGGATGTCCAGGTGCTCGCTGGACGGGTGGCGGCTGGGTGGGGCGCCGGGGGCAGGGAGGGGGTACCTACACAGGGGGGCAGAGTCCAGCCGGCCGCGGCGGGGTAGGGGGGGCTCCTGGGGTTCCTCGCTGATGGGGGCCGGAGGGGAGGAGGGCGGGGGCTGGTCAGGGTGTGAGTGCTGGCGGGGGGGCAGGGTGCGAAGCCACTCCCTGCAGGGCTGGGACTGGGTCACCCCGCCGCCCCCGTTGGCCTCCAGCTGTTCACGGGAGCGGCTGCTCATCAGCGCTCCTCCTAGGTGTTCGCGGGAGGAGGCCTGGCGCCGCGTCAGGGTGTTGAGCTGGGAGCGCGACCCTCCCAGACTGGGCTCCACACCCCCATTCCCACTCAAGTCCTCCCGGGAGGCGTGGGCGCTGTGCTGCTGGACATCCAGTCTGTCTCTGGAGCTGCTCAGGTTCTCCCTGGAGGCTCTGTCTAGGCCCGGCTCACGGCGGCGGGGCAGCAGGTCCAGGTTGTCCCGGGGGCCCTGGCGGTCCAGACGGTTCTGGGATCCTCCTCCAGCCTGGCGGCCGAGGGGGTCTCTGGAGAGCTGGCGGCGGGCCAGAGAGTCCAGATGCTCCCTGGAGGAGTAGCGGGAGGCGGGCTGGGACAAGGAGCCCGTACCAGACAGGGAGCCTGTCCCAGAGTACATGCGGCCATAGGAGGCTGCCGGGACACCCCTGTGGCCCAGGGTGGAGGTGCGGTACCAGGAGAGTTCGCTGGGGACCTGGCCCGTGGCGGAGAGACCCTGCAGGGCCGGGGGACAGTCAATGCGGTTCTTCAAGATGCCTGAGTCAGCAGGGAGAGATTAGAAAAAGGAAGGGTCAATGTGTATTTTGGGTGTTTTGAGTTTACATGAATCTGTATGGTAATAATAAATCTAATCAAATTGTATTAGTCACATGCGCAAAATACAACAGTGAAATGCATACTTACGAGGCTCTAACCAACAATGCAGTTTAAATAAATACATATAAGAATAGTAATTAAGTAATTAAAGAGCAGCAGTGAAATAACGACAGCGGGACTATATACAGYGGGATAACGGTACAGAGTCAATGTGCGGAGGCACCGGTTATTTGAGGTGGTATGTACACATAGGTAGAGTTATTAAAGTGACTATGCATAGATAACAGACAGTAGCAGTGGTGTAAAGGGGGGGATAGGGAGGGGGGGGGGCTTCCTCTGACACCGCCTGGTATAGAGGTCCTGGATGGCAGGAAGRTTGGCCCCAGTGATGTACWGGGCCGTTCACACTACCATCTGTAGTGCCTTGCGGTCGGAGGCCGAGCAGTTGCCATACCAGGAAGTGACCATCAAACAGGCAAAGCGCCAATACAGGGCTAAGATTGAATCGTCTTACGTGGCAGGGCTTGCAAACTATTACAGACTACAAAAGGAAGCACAGCTGCGAGCTGCCCAGTGACACGAGCCTACCAAACAAGCCTACCAAACTTCTTCGCTCGCTTCGAGGCAAGCAACACTGAGGCATGCATGAGAGCATCAGCTGTTCCGGACGACTGTATGATCACGCTCTACTTAGCTGAAGTGAGTAAGGCCTTTAAACAGTTCAACATACACAAGGCCGCGGGGCCAGACGGATTACCAGGACGTGTGCTCCGGGCATGTGCTGACCAACTGGCAGGTGTCTTCACTGACATTTTCAACATGTCCCTGATTGAGTAATACCAACATGTTTCAAGCAGACCACCATAGTCCCTGTGCCCAAGAACACTAAGGCAACCTGCCTAAATGACTACAGACCCGTAGCACTAAATTACTACAGACCCGTAGCACGGTCGGAGGCAGAGCAGTTGCCATACCAGGCAGTGATGCAACCAGTCCGGATGCTCTCGATGSTGCAGCTGTAGAACCTTTTGAGGATCTGYGGACCCATGCCAAATCTTTTCAGGCTCCCGAGGGGGAATAGGTTTTGTCGTGCTCTCTTCACGACTGTCTTGGTGTGTTTGGACCATTCTAGTTTGTTGGGGATGTGAACACCAAGGAACTTGAAGCTCTCAACCTGCTCCACTGCAGCACCGTCGATGAGAATGGGGGCGTGCTCGGTCCTCTTTTTCCTGTAGTCCACAATCATCTCCTTTGTCTTGATCACGTTGAGGGAGAGGTTGTTATCCTGGCACCACACGGCCAGGTCTCTGAGCTCCTCCCTACAGGCTGTCTCATCGTTGTCGGTGATCAGGCCTACCACTGTTGTGTCATCTGCAAATTTAATGGGGGTGTTGGAGTCGTGCCTGGCCATGCAATGCAGTCATGAGTGAACAGGGAGTACAGGAGGGGACTGAGCACACACCCCTGAGGGGACCGTGCGTTGAAGATCAGCGTGGCGGATGTGTTGTTACCTACCCTCACCACCTGGGGAACAGCCCGTCAGGAAGTCCAGGAGGTAATTAACAGAATACAAAGGTTACTGGGGCAAGGTTACTGAGTTTGTGACCCTTTCTGTGGTAGTCGGGCTGTGTGTGTGTATGTGTGTGCGTGTGTGTGTGTGCATGTTTGTCTGTGTGTGTGTATGTGTGTGTGTATGTGCATGCGTGTGTGTGTGTCGCACCCTTGCGGTGGCGGTTGGACTGTCCTGTCAGGCCGTTCTCGTCCCCGCTGGTCAGTGCCGCCTCAGGCTGGTTGTTGTTGGTGGCGTCCTTGCTATAGTCAGCCCCTAGGCGGCGCTCTGAGCCCCACTTCTGCAGGGAGTGGACCTCACTCTCCTCCAGCGCTGGCCAATAGGAGAGCAGATCATTGCCATCCAGATCTAACACACAAAGATGGACAATCACCATTGACCAACAATTCCAAATACAGAGGGTTTTTGTAGAAGTCATACCTCTAACTGCATAATGATTTTTATTGGTTTATGGATCTCTGTGTCTGACATTTTCAGTGTGTTTGCATTTTGGTATGGCATTTATTGGTATCACATACTTATATACATACGTAACCTAAAAATTGCTTTGATTTGTGAATCTATTTCCATTGTGTGTGTCTGTGTACCTTTGGTGCCGTTGTGGGCGGGCTCTGTGAGAAGCCGCTCACTGTGATTGGTGCGTTTGAAGCGTCGCTGGATGCGTCCACGGAGACGAACGTTGTCCTCACTCTCGGAGGAGGGGATGGAGAGACTACGTTCCTCTTCTAAAGAGAGATCCGAGTCTGAGTCCGAGTCCTCACCTGAGAAGAGAGAGACAGAGAGACACACAGAGAGAGAGAGACAGACAGAGAGAGAGAGAGACACACAGAGAGAGAGAGAGACACAGAGAGAGACAGACAAAGAGAGAGAGAGGTTATAGAACCAGTTATAGTGTCAGTTACTAGTAAAAGCAAAAAGAGGTGATGCACATTTGTTATCCTTTTACTTGTATTGTATACGAGTGTTTATGAATGTGTTTATTTGTGTTACAATGCTGTGCACATGCGTGTGTGTGTGTGTTAGGGCTGCACAATTAATCAAATTCGCATCGAAATCGCAATATTGACATGTGCAATATCCATATCGCAAGAGATCCATATCGCATGAGATATTTTAAAAGGCCCCTCAGCCGCGTGTTTTTATAGTTTGCGCCGCTTGTCGTCTCTTTCCCTCTCTCTCCTCTTGCGGCTGTGACGTCACACACCAAGCCCCGCCCCCTGCCACTCAAGCAGCACAGTTCCTCCTCCATGCTGTTAGATCCACTATGCGTTGTTCTGTTAAGTAAGATGCAGTCAACAGATTGTTCCAAACAAGAACCATGCTGCTTTCCACTTTGCTTCTCAATATGAATCGTTGTATTTTTATGATTTCAACAGTTTTATTTGGTAAAAAATCTGTTGGGAATTGCAACCAGCTTGACACAATAAGTTTTGCCCATATCGTGCACCCCTAGTGTGTGTCTCTGTGTGTGTGTGTGTGTGTCTCTGTGTGTGTGTGTGTGTGTGTGGGGGGGGGGGGGGGGGGGGTCCTCCGCTCTATATGGAACATAGCCACACTCCAGGTTTGTAGTCCAGTATGTCCAGATTGTGTTCCAAGGTCTGGCGGGCCAGCAGGTTCTCTCTGTGGGGGGAACGGAGGTGTTAACCAAAGTATTTACATATTCCATCACACACACTGGACTACGACCACTACATTAGGCAGGCTCCATCAGCCTTATCTACGTTACTAATCTATACCTTTATCAAAGTTCAGCTAGTCAATATACAGTGTATTTGAAAGTATTCAGACCCCTTGACTTTTTCACATTTTGTTACATTACAGCCTTTTTCTAAATTGATTAAATAATTGTTCCCCCCTCATCAATCTACACAATGAAAAGCAACACAGGTTTTTAGAATTTTTTGCAAATTGATGAAAAAATCTAAACAGAAATATCACATTTACATAAGTATTCAGACTTTTTACTCAGTACTTTGTTGAAGCACCTTTGGCAGCGAATTACAGCCTAGACTTCTTAGGTATGATTCTACAAGCTTGGCACACCTGTATTTGGAGAGTTTTCTCCCATTCTTCTCAAGGGGTCTGAATACTTTCCGAATGCAATGTAGGTCTACACATTATACACAGTACACACACCATGGAAGTCTGCAGTACATGCACACATTGGGCCAGTTGCCAGACACAGATTGACCTTACTATAGGACTTCAAAAGCATGGTCAATCGAGATCTCCACTGAAATAGCTTTTATGTCCAGGACTAAGCTTGATCCGTGTCTGGGAAACCTACATGTTTCAGACCTGTGTATCTCAGGGTCTGTATCTCTGTGTATCTCAGAAGGCCTACTGACCGAGCATGCTGACGGAGGAGATAGTAGAGGCTCCAGGGTGATGCGGTGCAGTCCCGTCTGCTCCAGCAACGACGCATTGTTATAGGGGTTCTGGATACAACCACACACACACACACACCCACACACCACACACACACACACACAACACACACACACACACAACACACACACACACACACACACACGTGTTCAAAAATACATTCAGGAGCACACGTCGACATTCTACGTCAAACCGTGCTAGTCGACTCCGAATGGATGACAGAAAACACAGCGACAATCATTCCCCAGATGAGTCAGTGGGACAAATCTTAAGAAGGTAGGCTAAGCACAGTGCATTGTGGAATCTGGGTCAAGTGAACAGCCCAGAGGGGGAAATGTTAAGGGAAGGCCAGGGTGTGCTGATGTGGATTGTGGGGTGATGTGTGTGGTTGAATAGAGCCAGATGATGTACAGTGTAGGATGGTAAGGAAGATGGGTTCCTTCCTGGTGCAGCGGGCGGTCTTTTGGCAAAGGCTCTTATCCAGGGTGACTTACAGGAGCAATTAGGGTTAAGTGCCTTGCTCAATGGCACGTCGACAGATGTATCACCTAGTCGGCTCGGGGATTCGAACCACTGACCTTTCGGTTACTGGCCCAAAGCTCTAAACCGCTAGGCTACCTGCCGTGTATGTGTGGTGGAGGGGAGGGGGCCATGCTCACAGGGTTTTGTGGGGCTCTGGGCGCGTCCTCATTGGGGCTCTTCCTACCCAGACACGACAAATTCCAGACCTCCTGCACCTCGGCGTTCAGCACCGTGAACACCAGGAACACAGCAAGACCCTGGGCAGAGGGAACGAGGGGAACACACACATTAACACACATTAACACAGATTAACACACATTAACACGCATTAACACGCATTAACACGCATTAACACACATTAACACGCATTAACACACATTAACACGCATTAACACACATTAACACACACTAACTCCAAAACACACCACCAAGTACTCAGCAAGACCAAAAAGCAACTCACACACTCTAATTGGGCACACACACACACACACACACACCTGTCTCTTATACACATCTAGATGTGTATAAGAGACAGCAGCAGGAGGGAGGCACTGCGTATAGTGGCACTGGGGGGACAGGAGGAAGAGGAAAAGAACAGTGAGTAAAAAGAGAGAGCGAGAGCGTGACAGCCAGCGAAAGAGACACAGAGAGGTTTAAAAAAACAAAGAGGCTTTCATGGCTGAATTTGAAAGGTCTATTACTGCAATAGAATTGTATATTCCTCATCATCAGCAGAGCCTGGCCTATTATGACATCGGTCCAACCTCTCTGGGTCACTCACATGACAGGTAGTTTCTTGGTCTCTTTCTGGGAGGGGTTGCAGGACATGCGCGCCACAATCAGAAACATCCCACCGTTTATCTGGAACAAAGAGACAGCAATGAGGCAGACCTACGTGGGACCAGAGGCTGCGGAGGTGCAGAGGCCAACACAGTGAACCGGCACTAAGGTGCTGACGTAGAATGAGAGTGAGACAATACCAGGAGCACGATGGCGATGGGTCCAGCGAAGCTCCAGATGAGTTTGTCGTAGATGGAGATCCAGCAAAAGTCTGGGTTCCCATAGCCCTCAGGGTCCAGCCCTACCGCCAAACCTGAACACAGAGAGAGCAAGATGAGGCAGCGCAGTGTGTGTGTGTGTGTGTGTGTG
>NC_036847.1:6472058-6476498 GCF_002910315.2 Salvelinus sp. IW2-2015
ATTCAAGTCAAAGTCAGTCGTCTGTCATTAGTGGACGGTTTTTACACTTATTGTGGATACTTAGTTGCTCCTGACAAAACCAGAACTTGGATCTAGACACACTGCTGTTCACAGGGTTTTCGCTAGGCGGCCTACACACTTGCATGGATTGACTACTTGACCTTGCAAATAAATGAGGAACAACCACTCAGTCCAGAGAGTTAGACCTTACTTGACACAATGTACTGAGAAGACAGAGACACACACATAAAGACATAGACACACACACACACACACAGACAGACAGACACACACAGACAGATAGACACACCGACACACAGACAGAGACACACACAAAGAGATAGACACACACAGACAGAGATAGAGACAAACAAGTCACAGATACACATAGACACCCAGACGCATACACATTCAGACCAAAGACAAGCACATCCAAATGGACACAAAGGACAGACAAAGCAAAGTCACAGACATATACAGGCATAGACATTTACATAGATATTTACATATTCATTTACATAAACATTTACATACACATTTATATGAAGAAAAAAAGAAACACACAGAAAAAAGAGAAAGCGGGAGACACAAAAACACAAAAAAGACAGACAAAAATATTGTCAGGTGAGCATTTTGGAATACCAGCACATAGCACGTAAAGTCGCGTAAAAGATCAATTCATCACTTGAATTATGTGAGGAAAACTAGAAAGAAAAGCACACGGAAAACTACAGTTAAAGAAACGGTGCTACTGAAAGTCAACGACACGTGCTTCTTTCCTGTTCTTGAAAAAGGATTTAAGATGGGGTCACAGTGTGGAGGGGGTATGATGGATAAGGGGGTGTCTGTTGGCGTTAAGAGTGTTAAAGGCTAATGGGGTGCGTTCAGATTAACAAGATGAAGCTGCTGATGATGCCTCTTAAAATAGTGCTTGTTTGACAACATCGTCAGCTTAGAGACAGGATCAGTATCAAGGATTAGAGATTAAGGTCACCAACAGGGATTACGGGCTAGGCCGGGGTTACAGCTCGGAGTTGATTAGAAAACCATAGGTAACGGCGATGATAGGTCTGTTGAGGTATGTAAGAGCATGGATCAGTGCCTGGGGGGTTACGATATGAGTTGATTATCGGTAAGAGTAGTTACTGCTGATATGAGCGAGTGTGTGTGTCACAGCGAGCAAGTCACCTTGCAGTGGCATTGGCCGCTGGTCTTGTTGCAGTCGGGGTCCAYTCCTTTACTGGCGTCACAGTGGCAGGGCCCACATGTTGGAGAGCCCCACCAACCACGTGGACATTGGTGGTCAATCCTACACACACACACACCGCACGCACACGCATACAGTGAAACACAAACACACAGTGAAACACACACACGCACACACACAGACACACGTGTTAAAGGCCCAATGCAGACAAAAAAATGTGATTTTCCTGTGTTTTGTATAGATATTGAACAAAAATATAAAGGCAACATGTAAAGTGTTAGTCACATGTTTCATGAGCTGAAATAAAAGATCCCAGAAATGTTCCATTCGCACAAAAAGCTTATTTCTCAATAAATGTTGTGCACAAAATTGTTTACAGCCCTGTTAGTGAGCATTTATACTTTGCCAAGATAATCCATCCACCTGACAGGTGTGGCATATCAAGAAGCTGATTAAACAGCATGATCATTACACAGGTGCACCTTGTGCTGGGGACAATAAAAGGCCACTCTAAAATGTGCCTTGTGTTGTGTTTTGTCACACAACGCATTGCCACATATGTCTCAAGTTTTGAGAGAGCGATTGGCGTGCTGACTGCAGGAATTTATCTACCAACGTCGTTTTACAGAATTCGGCAGTATGTCTAAACGGCCTCACAACTGCAGGCCGCGTGTAACCACGCCAGCCCAGGACCTCCACATCCGGCTTCTTCACCTGCGGAATCTTCTGAGACCAGCCACCCGGACAGCTGATGAAACTGAGGAGTGTTTCTGTCTGTAACAATGCCCTTTTGTTGGGAAAAACTAATTCTGATCGGCTGGGCCTGGCTCCCCAGTGGGTGGGCCTGACTCCCAAGTCGGTGGTCCTATGCCCTCCTAGGCCCAGCCATGGCTGCGCCCCTGCSCAGTCATGTGAAATCCATAGATTAGGACCTAATGAATGTATTTAAATTGACTGATTTCCTTATATGAACTGTAACTCAGTAAACATTTTTTTTAAATTGCATGTTGTGTTTATATCAGTGAAAGAGCTGTTTGAAAAGACCGCCTGGAATTTCAGCCTGTTTTGGTGGGATGGAGTTTTGGCCTGTCTGGTGACATCACCAGGCGGTAAGTTAGTTAATAGACCAATAAGAAAGAGAGTTCCAAACCTCTCTGCCAATAACAGTTCGTTTTCCGTCTCCCCTCCCCACTCAGGCCACTCCCAGACAGTCCTAGCAAAATTCTTATTTGAGAAATTGCTCTTCGCTAAGAAGCTATTTTGGTATCTTTTTAATAACCATTTGAATTGAAAACAGTCACAATAAGGTACTTAACTGTCACCCAGAAAATATTGGATATTGCGACAAAACAGCTGCATTGGACCTTTAAAAGTGGCAGTTCTTTTCAGTTTCACTCCCTGTCTGCTATATAGGCCACAGTGTACATCCCAGAGCACATCACAGTACCTAGATCAAAGGGAAGAGGGCAGGAAAGATCTGACACCTAAAGCTGGGAGGGATTTCACATGGGGGCGGGGGTGATGCCCGGGTCACAGATATACACTGTGTTTTATCATCACAGATAAATGTAAGTCTTCTCTTATCCTCTCCTGTGGATMAGGGCATATGTGYGMGYGGGGGGGGGGGGGGGGYYGYACAACAAAAGCCACTTTGACAGAGCAGAGCACCGCCGAACACTGCTGCCCTGCTGTCTCAACCCTGCTTCAGCCTCAGGCACTGCTGCGGTGTACTGTTACGAACATTAGAAACACAGAGAGACATTTGGAATTCGGCCATACTGCCGGGGCTCGGTCATCTAACGTCTCCACAAGTCACAGATGTATAACATGATGTTAATAGCTAGTTGATTTATAGTTGACGCGTGGTTGACTCACTGACCTGCGCTGACAATACCGGTCGTCGTGGTTGATCTACAGTTGCTCCACAGTTGAGGAATAGTTGCTGTAGTATGGTTGATCTATAGTTGTATGTACGGTTGACAGACTGACCTGTGCTGACAATACTGTCCGTAGTGGTCGTCTCCACAGTCGCAGATGTATCCGTGGGATGAGCTGGGCTTCCTGTGACACTGGGCATTGTTCTCACATGGGTTCAGGTGGCACGCATCTTTGCAGCCCTTACCATAGAAACCTACAACACACACACACACACACACACACACACAGTCATTACCATGGGAACACACCCACATCTTAATATAAAAAGATCAGTCCTTTGAAAAGGACCATTGAAGCCTAAAACAAGCAGAAAGCTCTGGACATTCGTGCGTGTATGCATGCTACACGCAACAACAGCTTTCGCACAAAAACATACATAGCGTTTCCAGAACATAGTCCTCGCTATAGAAACCTACAGAAAACAAACAGCAAAACCATAGAGCCATACAGTCCACGAAATCTATGGTGTTTCGCTGTTTTGTTTTCTAGGAACTCAATATTAAGCGGCCATCGTCTCAATAGAGCTCCTCACACCATTTTGTACACCAGATAAAACAGCGGGAAAGAATCTCCCCATAGAACCAGGTGAGCGCTTTGAGCCGTGAGCCTGTTTCTGCGAACAGCTCCTCGAAAAGAAGTCCCTGGCAAAGAATCCCGCGCCTATTACACGACGTCCTTGAACTCGCCGTGTAAGGATATCAAGAAACTGACAAAAGACAGAGATGTTGGCCTTGATCGCATACAAGTGCACACAGTGGCACTGTCCTTGCGGTGGGAAGCTACTGGAGTCTTAAAGCCTGCATTTTGTGTTCTCAGAACATGTGTTCTCTGACTACGGAGCGGTGTAGCTTTTACCCCCTAGCCATCACAGTGGCTCTGGGTCGATACAACTGAATCTGTCGAAAGAAACACATTTTTATTGCGCCTAATTATCCTGTGCATGATAACACACACACACACACACACACACACACACACACTAGCTGCCTCACACAGCACCACACTAACAGCAGATGTCCTTGTGTCAGTGCCCTGTGTGTGTGTGTGTGTGTGTGTGTGTGTGTGTGTGTGTGTGTGTGTGTGTGTGTGTGTGTGTGTGTGTGTGTGTGTGTGTGTGTGTGTGTGTGTGTATAGTCATAGCGGGGAACACGTGCTGTAATGTTGTCCTGTGTGTGGAGCCGAGCCATTGAGCTAATTCAACAGGCGTTGCGGCGCCTCCGTACTGCCATCACACCGGCGTACCAAAGATGAGAGGGAATTATTCAGAGCACCCCTGGTAGATGAAACTTTGATTT
>NC_036847.1:6476523-6481523 GCF_002910315.2 Salvelinus sp. IW2-2015
CATCTCGCCTCACGTGAACACACCTGCCCATAATCAATTCCGTATGTGAAGACTCAATTTAGCCCTTGAACCATTCGCCGCTATAACGTTGGTTACGACGGCGTCTCTATGGAGACCATAATTCAATGCCACAGTTGGGGATCTAGCTCAAAACAAGTGGAGAGACCGGGCTGTAGCGTTCGGCAATCGTGTGTCTCTCAGTTGATGTTGCCAGACTTAGCTCAGTGTTGCCCCCTCTCATGTGAGTAACTTCAGGTTGAAGGCCTACCAGGGTATTCGCGGTGCTGCATTTAGCAACTAAAGTACTCCTTACTTCTTCTGTGTGGGATTTTAAAATAATAGGTTCAAGGACGATACGTTGGTGTATTAAGCACTATTGGTACCATGATTGTCCTCAAAAAATTGTTTTACTTAACGAAGAATTGACCACGCAGATTGGCATTTTCCATTCACTATTAATGGGGGGATCCTGTTTTGCCTTGCAAACAATGCCTGCAGTAACAGCAGTCGGGCTTGACACAAATCGCGTGGCCTTCAATAAGAAACGTGGGCCCCGCTCATTCCTTTCCCCTGGTAAGCCCTGTGTGTGTGTGTGTTTGGTGGACTTTCTTGCTAGTCAAGAGGCCACGCAGAGAGAGTAATGGTGTGTGTTAATGGTGAGGATATGACATGCAACAACCCGCATCCACGTCATGAGTCGGTTTGCAAGTGTCCTTAAAGCAATGTGCACGAAAATTTTATTAGTGGCAGGGAAACAGCACAACGTAACAGGGGTGGTTTCAATGTGCATTCTCTTCTCACCAACCCATCTCTATATATCATAATACTTCTCATCTTCTAGCCAAACCATCCCCGTCACCTTTGATAGGGTTCGGAAATGCCAAAAACTCAGAGGGGGAATTAAAGCATTAAACAGACAATTCGGACCTCAATATAATCTCATCACATGTCGAAGCGCTTCAATTTGAAATACGATGTATTCGGCATCTTAATTTTTTTGAGGCAGTTTTTTTGGTCACATTCGCAGAGAAAATATCCCTGAAGCAATAGGTAATGTGGAATTATTATGTGATTATAACGAATGGACATTTTTGTAGGGGTTGACAAAACATTTCTACGTAAGGGGAAATCAGTCTAAAAATTTTAGTGGAAACTCTAAAACACCTTCAGAAGTCTTTTTAAACCTAAACACTACATGTTTTAAATGTCCTGCATTGTCAGGAAGTTCTCTTGCAGCAGGGTTGATTAACTGAAGATCCTACAACTGTACAAATTGTAGGTTAGTTAGATGTTCACATAAATAAACCCGACATACATAATTGAGAACATCATCAATCAACTAACATTGATTAAATACCAATTGAATTAATAGGGACTAAATATGCTGGGAAAATATGAAGTTTTGGTTGGTTAATTGATCCTAACCTAAGTTACTTGGCGTGGGTTTATGGGTGCTTTCCCTGACTGAGGGCATATCCCCAAATGACCCCGCTATTCTAGATAGTTGCCACAATTTTTTTTACATACGCTATTACCCTAGACATTATGTAGCACTACTTCGACCAAACTACTCCCTACGATAGTGAATATTATGGAACATCTATTCTATAGAATAGTGCACTACTAAACCTCTTATGTATTGGTAGTGCCCTGTCTGTGAAAGGGGTGGCATTTGAGACTGCAGCTTCCCTGAACTTAACTGATGAGGCTCTCTGTGTTTGTGGGTGCCTCCTTATTAGGGGTATAGTCCTACTCTTGCTTATATGTTTTATAAATTGCCTGGCTGGCTGATGAGACAGTGGATTGCGCAGTCAGATGGAACCAGAGTAAACAGGCATTTTAAACGTCATAGCTATAGCCGGTGGCAACTTGGTGGAATGACACCGGCTGGAATGCGGTTTTAACCAATCCCAGCATTCAGGATTAGACCCACTTTGTATCCGTTGTATAAATGAATGTCTAGAAGGCTACTTAAACGTGACTTACAGTCATATAGATGGGTTGTGGGATTGAACAGGTAATATTTGGTGTTTTATGTTTGAAAGTCCTATATGTTAATTCCGACGTTGTATATCTGTTGTATAATGCCAACAATATACATTTCGCCAGCAAACTTCTACTCCTACCCATCTTAGTCGGCACGCTAGGTAAGCCTTGGTCAGAGCCAGAACGGCCCATTAGACAGGAAGCTATATCTCTCTACCAGGCTTTCTGTAGCGTGAAGCCTAGCATATATGTGTACAGCTAGGTACACTAGTAGTCCTTAGTATGAAGTACATTTATAATATATTATGCAAAGCCATACTCACGTTATATAGTATGAATAAAGTGGGACACACATATCTGTTTAGCCTAGGGACTGTGCTCTTTGATCAGGAATGACGTCAATCCCAGGCTAAGGTTTGCCGTTTTTCTAAGGGGAGAGCAGCAATTGTTTACTAACGAGTTTTGGAACCCCTTCATATAATGCCTCCACCCAGCCTTTAAGATCCATTATGCGCATTCCATTGGCACTGCAAACCAAATACCCAAATGACAGGCGCTTTCACTCACATCATCCATATAGATCATGTAGCACTATGTTTTGGAATCATTCCAACCATTTGGTTGCTTTTAAAGGGAGAAGTGGAAATGGGGGTCATGTTACAAAGAATAAATAAAAAACGACATAGCCCGGATTTTAAATGGGGCAATCATACTTGATTGGATACCAAACTGAGCGCTAACTGAGCTCATGGACACTTAGCTAGCACGCGTTCCTATAGAGTAGGCAGTGCCTGATCTAGGGTATCAGGTCTTCCACGTCTCATAATGATAATGACCGCTATAAAAGGCTCGCGTAAGCTGATCCTCAGATACCCATTCCCTAGCTCACCGAGCTGAGCTCCGACTGCACAAGGGGCGTTCTTAGAAAAAGCGTCGTAAAGTTAGAAATCCATAGATCTAGAGAACTAGTAGAAAATGACACAGCGCAGAAGAATTGCAGAAGGAGGACGAGAAGGAGGTGGGATATTTAAGGTTTACGCAGAGAATAGGCAGAGGGTAGTAATCTAGATCTTTACCCCCCCACCCTCTTTGCTTTCACCGCTTCGACTACCCCTCTTCAACAACGCAAATTATGCTAGTCGTCCTCTTATTTCACCTTTCAATTTTATATGATAGGTGGCTCTGCGACTTAGTGTATGTGGGGTATTTTAGCAATGTTGGTTAGACCGGGCCGCGCAGGAGGCGATGTAAACTTGGAGTGGTTTGCTTTATTTCGCATAGACTGGCTAACTTGTGACATTGCGACTTGTCTTACTTCGAAATAGGGCCAATACGGTTACTACATCTGTTCCACTACATAACATCTTCTTATCGTAAAGTATCTTATCAACTTGTTTAGTACGTGGAGAGGAATCTAGAGTAGGGTATTTGCGAGTCTGGCAGGCTTCTCTACTTAGCCGCAAGAAGTTTCAAGTTCTGTGTGCTACAATCCGAGACGGGGAAAGGGAGAGCGTGTGTGGCGGTTGGTGGGCGCAAGACCATAGGGACGGGACAGAGCCAAGACCAGGGAATCGGTTCTGTGCGTGGGAAGAGGATAGTGGTCGTTGTAGTGCAGATGTGGTCGTCGGTTCTTTCCACTTTGTTTGTGACTCGGGCATTCGATGTGGCGGTGGGTGTGTCAGACTGTTGCTGCGAGTCTTGGTTGCGATTTGTGGGCGTCCGCACTGGGGCGTTCCGCTACACCTCTCATCTAAGTTTCGGTAACTACGCCTTGTACAAGTACTAGATGTGACTGTGGGTAGCATCGTAATTCTTCACCGCCAGGTGGTCCAGCGACGAGATGGTGTGTTAGAACAGAGTATGGAAGCCATATCTTAATTACGCCATCACGATGGCTTAACAACACAAAGGGTTCTTTATATAATAGGGATCTAAAATAATTATTATGGGATCAGTGGATAGAGTTGAGATTCATGGCGGACGCGCACGGGCCCGGGGTATCCCATTCTGGCACCTTCGCCGGCACGCCGGACGCCAATGGACTTCCGCAATCGAAGTGTCTGTACCTATCAGCACGCTCATGGTGAAATCTTCATCTCCCCACGATATACATCTTGGGTGGCCCGAGACGGGGTCGTGAGCGAAGAGCAAGAAGTAAACGAGGAAGAGGGAGAACCATGACGAGACTGATGCAGAGAGACGAGAGGAGATTGAGAGGAGAGAGCAGGCTTGCTAGGCACAGAAGATACCGCTTCTAGCCCTGTCGGGGACCAGATGTTTGCCCACACGCCACGGACCCCTCTTCCCTCGTTGTAGCACACAAGGGAGAAATCTGGAACTGTTCTGAAAGCCGACTCCTTACGGTTTTAATTCTCACTACCTAATTAATAGTATTATGAATTGGAATGAAAGCCTATTATTCTATGTTCAAGGACACGCAGTTACAAATTAAGGATCAAATACAACAGGCAAGATTCATACCGCGGTAGACCCTTACCCAGAATTGACAACTATCGGCAGACCCTTAAATTGAAGTATAGAGGGTGGGATGATGGTTTGGGGAGGGTCGGGGCGAGGGGCCGAGGGTGGGGGGTAAAAGATTAGGGGTTCTACTCTCCTTGTCCTATTCTCGGGGTAGCTTAATTCACCAGGTTCCGCTCTTCGTTTAGTTGCTCATCTGCGCTTGTCTTTTACTAAGTTGCTCATGTATGGGATTTTAACTACGACTTTTCTAAAGACGCAGCCTTGTAGTCGGCGAGCGTCACTCGAGGGTAGGAATGTGGATCTGGATGCAGCTTAGGCCTTTTAGGTCATTATCGCTTATGGACGTGGAGACCTGATCCTAGGGTCAGCACTCCTACTGCTTGAGACCGTGCGTAGTGTGGGGCCAGAGCTAAGTTAGCTTTAGTTGTGTGGTCAGCAATGCAGAGAGTATGGGCACGGAGCAGGAATATTATAAATGGCCGAGAGGAGGAGAGAGGGAGGAGAGGAGGAAGAGAGGATAAGAGAGAGGA
>NC_036847.1:6486523-6490898 GCF_002910315.2 Salvelinus sp. IW2-2015
ATGTATATTGTATCATTGTTGCTGATTGGCGATATTATGACACAATGTGTTTTTTTAATGGCCAATAAAGGCAGCTTGAATTTTGAATTAGAAATAGAAAGAGAGAGAGAGAGAGAGAGAGAGAGAGAGAGAGAAGAGGAGAGAGAGAGAGAGAGAGAGAGAGAGAGAGAGAGAGAGAGAAGAAGAAAGAGAAAAAAGAAAGGAGAGAGAGAGAGAGAGAGAAAAAACAAGAAAGAGAGAGAGAGAGATAAAGAAAGAGAAAGAGAGAGAGAGAGAGAGAGAGATAGAAGAAGAGAGAGAGAGAGAGAGAGAGAGAGAGAGAAGAGATGAGAGAGAGAAGAGATGAGAGAGAGAGAAGAAGAGGAGAGAGAGAAAAGAGAAGAGAATAGAAAGAAAGAAAGAAAGAGAAGAGAGAGAGAGAGAGAGAGATAAAGAAAGAGAGAGAGGAGAGAGAGAGAGAGGAGAGGAGGAGAGGAGAGAGATTAGAGAGAGAGAATGGGAAGAGGAGAGAGAGAGGAGAGAGATAGGAAGAGGGAGAAGAGAGAGAGACACTCACTTCTTGGAGCTGGTCTGCTTGCCCTGAGCAGCACAACTATAGTTGCCGAGCTGTGTTCCGAAGCGCAGCGACACGGCCGTGTCACAGTCATCCACACTGACCACCGCCACCTTCTCATCAGACGGACCCTGGGCCTCCCCGCTCACACTGCGCTTGGGCTGGGGCAAAGATAGGGACAGTGAAATATAACACACACACAGAACACACACACAAACACGTACACCAAAACACCCTGCTGTACTCTTGCTGCTTGTGCTGAAACAACAGAGAGGTGGTCAAATACAGTACACACACAAGTGGGTTGTCGGAGATGGCTAAGACGGCGCTGCAGGGGATAGCAGCCCTTTTACCGGCTCCTGACCAATTCTGATCTTTTTTCTTTTCTGATCTTAACTTTTTTTGCATATTATTTGTTCTATTATTATTCTATTATTCTCTCGGCATATTGTTGGGAAGCGAGCGCTTCGCTGTTAGTCTACGCTCAAATGGGATTTGATTTGAGAAAGGGGACGACAGTTTGACATACAAAGGAACGCGGCCACTGCGCCTGGACTAAGATGGCGGGGGGAACTCACAGGGCTGACAACAAGTGGAGAAGCGGAGAAAATGTAAACAAGTGCATGGTATGTGCAGCAAGAGACACACACACACCACACACCACACACACACACACACACACACACACACACACACACACACACACACACACACACTCTGAGGCTCACCTTGTTGTAGTAGTGGATGTGGACGGTGTGCCAGTTGCCATCGGCTACGCCCCCAGGTAGGAAGGGGCTCACCTGAGTGGACGATTCACCTGGGGACAGATAGGTCAGAGGTCACACTCATAACCAGGGTTTCACCTACCATTATACAGGTTGGACACACACACACAKACACAGATATACACCCACCTGTGGAGTACTTGAGCACCACCTGGCCCTCCAAGATCTCCAGAGCCAGGAAGTCGTGTTTCTCGTTGAAGCGTCCGTTATAGAAGAGGAGGCCACTGTTCTCCAGGGTGGCAAAGCTGTAACACACCACAGCCATGTAAGGGCYCTGTGAGTTAAAGCCATCCCTCGCACATCCACCCCAGGAACCAAGCCCAGACCCCAAACCAGACTTTTTGTCCACTTGCATGGGTGAAATACTAGGTTTGATATGTTAACAGTGATGATGTGGCGTCAGCCTTTTTCCCCGCTGTTACATACGGGCTATAAGCTCTACTACACTGTGCTCTACACATGGTACCGTATAAGACTGTAAGTGTCACTCCACTGCAAATCTCTACTGCAAGGCTATATGAGTGTGTACTAGAATARAGTAGTACATAATAGGAGTATATAATAAAATATCTGTTCCAGTGGACCTCTGAGTCATAGGATTTAGACCTGAGATCAGTAGGAACAAGTACGAAAGTGTACGCGCCTGCTACTGTAAGTCGCTCTGGATAAGAACATCCTCCTAAATGAATCAAATGTAAATCACATTTATGACCACTTCTCCCTAGCAACCACCCTCTGACCAATCCGAGCACGCAGAGAAAGAGAGGGAAGAGAAAAGAGAGAGACAGAGAGAGTGAAGAGACAGAGAGAGTGAAGAGACAAGAGAGAGACAGAGAGAGAGTGAAGAGAAAAGACAGACAGAGAGAGAGTGAAGAGACGAGAACGTGGGTGAGAGAAAAGAGAGAGAGAGAGAGTGGAAGAGAAACAAAGAGACAGATATAAGAAAGTGAAAAGAAAAGAGAGACAGATAGAGAGAGAGAGGGAAGAGAAAAAGAGAGAGACAGAGAGAAGACTGAAGAGACAGAGAGAGAGAGTGAACGAGAAAAGAGAGAGAGAGAGAGAGGGGGGGGGGGGTGAGAGGGTGAAGAGAAAGGGAGAGAGACAGAAGAGAGTAGAAGGGGGGAAGAGAAGAGAGAGAGCAAAGAAGGGAGAGAATTATAGAAGTGAAAAGAAAGAGAAACAGATAGAACTGAAACGAGAAAAGAGAGAGACGAGACAGAGAGAGAGAGAGAGAGAGGAGAGAGAGTGAGAGACAGGAAAAGAATAGTGAAGAGAAGAGAGAGGAGAGAGAGAGTGAGAGAAAAGGAGACAGAGAGAGAGAGAAGAGAGAGAGAGAGAGACAGAGAGAGAGAGAGTGAAAACAGACAGAGAGAGAGAGAGAGAGGAGGAGAGGGAAGAGAAAAGACAGACAGAGAGAAAGACGTTCAGTCCTCACGTGAGAGAGATGGAGAGGTGGAATCTGTGGCGGAGGCCTCGGAACATGATAAAGGACTTGGGGGGGAAGGAGCGTGCGGGGACATGCGCAGTAGGGCCGCTCGCACCCTCCTGCGGGCACTCACAGCGGAACCCCTCCAGACAGCTCTTGCATCGTCCCCCATTCCGAACAGCCCCGGGAACACAGCGACCTCTGACGCTGTCCAACTCAACTACGTCGCTTTGGGGAAAAGGGAGAAGGGGGGAAAACCAGGTTACTTACACACAGACCATACACAAACATCTGTGCACTAAACAGTAACACCTAATCAAAACAAATACAGAAAGCTGAAGTATGCATGGTCCACGTAGTATACCACTAACATATATGGGACCCATACAATACAACATAAAAGCAAAACAAAGGACAATAACACAAATACAAATACACCTAATACAACACTAGAAGCGAGAAACCTAACCATCTCATGTGAGTACAACTCCCAGCTAAGACCTAGACTGCTCCAGACGTCGTCACTGACAATGAGCTGGTGATTACACAGTGTGGGAACACGTGCCTTCAAACCTGCAGACACAACTGCTCTCGCAGCCCCCCTCCCTCCGCTCCCCCAGTTTAGAGGCTGTGAGTCCATTGGAGAACTGCTGAACTCAATGTTAAAAAAACCGTTGCAGGCTATCGGCTTTTGTAACGGCGGGCCTGAAAATGTTGTTCGGGGTTGGCCATAATGAGTTTGTGTTAAGCGTACACGTTTGAGGCACGTGTTGACGTTGGTGAATGAAAATAACGCGCAGCAGGTAGCAGTCGGGGGACACATTCACTACCGCAAGCACACTGATCTATGGATCACTATGCTTGGCAATTGGTTAAAGAAAAAAAACTCACCATAGACAGACAATGTTGGGCTTGTGTGGGACGAGGCTGGCGAGTGTCCCTGGATTGTTCCTTTCATGCAAAGTACTTGTATGTTTTCCTGTCACGCGGCTGACACGGTATCACATTGATGTCACAATGACTGGTAGCCCTCGCGGTAAATGATGGGTAGTGTGTTTTAAACATGCAGGGTTCTGCGCACTAAAGCAACACGAGTTAAAAAAAAACGGCTTTCACCCTCTTTCTCCCCTCCTCCTCTCCCCCCCTCCTCCCTCGTTCTATTCCCCGACCCCAGCAGCAGCACTCACTGCACTGGTCCTGCCAAACACACACCAACACTACAAATCACCCCAGGAGAACATCAACCAACGTTTACACACAAGATTGTCCACACACCACTTACATTATGTTTTTTTCTCCTCTTCTCTCGCACATGCAGCAAGCACACACATCACTCGACTTATTAATATATAAATAAATAACAGAATCGCAGACAAGACATATCAGAAAAACCAGACCCGACCAGAACCAGACAAGACCACACGACAGCTCTTCATCCAAACCCGGGATGACAGAAGATTCTTTTCACTTTACTGATCTCCTATATTTCGTTAATGTAAATCTGCACTCACTAAACCACTGAAGGGCCACTCAACGACTGTCACAAAAGACAGGGGAGCAGGAGATCAGCTCCGCTACATTCATATCTCCACAGAGTACGCGGATAGAGAA